>NW_028119878.1:60000-97500 GCF_965119305.1 Pelophylax lessonae
GGCCGGCCTTTCGCTTTTCTTTATTTGCATAACCCTAATGTATCCTGGGTAATATATTTTGTCATTTGTAGCTTGATAAACTCTTTCAAGTGGTGTTTTTGTTTGACTTATCCTTTTGGGCAATCAATTCTGCACCTTATTTGGCTACGTTTTTGCTTAGAAATGATACCGTCTACGGAGTCACCCTGAATGGAGCAGCATCCGTCTGCCCCCGGAGACCTCCTTTAGAGCATTGGTCCTTTATACTCTGGTTTCTCTTCAGATCGAATAAATCTTTCGCCTTTTACTAAAGATTTCCGTGGAGAGGAACAACCATGAGTTTCAGAGAATTTTTTGATGCCTAGCTGATGCTGGGCTTGCTAATTTGTTAAAAAGAATAGATTGAGTTCCTTTAAAACTGGAAAGACACTACTGAAACAGTGTTAAAGTTGTTGTTGGTGGTGGTGGTTATTGTGGCATAGAAAACGCTTGCATGCTCTTGGTCTATCGACAAATTATGGGACCATTGAGAAGTTTTGGGTGGTTTTTTTTTGGCTTCGTGCGGTTGGTCCGAATTTGAAAGTTGTTGGTGTAGTCATTCAAATCGGCTCCTGCTTTAATCCTTTTAAAGGACTCGCTCCCGTTAGCAAAGTGCCATGCAGCCCCTTGAAAAACCTTTCCGCGTGCTCCATTTTTGGTAAGTCAGCCTGCGAAGTCCTATTCGACTCGGTTAAAGGGATCCTTAAAAAGCGCAGGGCAACACGCCGTACCCCAATTCCATTGCCCTGCGCCTTATATGGTGCTGATCAAGCTAATCGCTAGAAGTGCCTACTGATTTCCGCTATGCAGCCGTAAAGACATGCAAATTAGGCTGTCCTGCTCTCTAGCGGCCTTCTCCCATAACCCCCTGCAGTAGGCCGGCCTTTCGCTTTTCTTTATTTGCATAACCCTAATGTATCCTGGGTAATATATTTTGTCATTTGTAGCTTGATAAACTCTTTCAAGTGGTGTTTTTGTTTGACTTATCATTTTGGGCAATCAATTCTGCACCTTATTTGGCTACGCTTTTGCTTAGAAATGATACCGTCTACGGAGTCACCCTGAATGGAGCAGCATCCGTCTGCCCCCGGAGACCTCCTTTAGAGCATTGGTCCTTTATACTCTGGTTTCTCTTCAGATCGAATAAATCTTTTGCCTTTTACTAAAGATTTCCGTGGAGAGGAACAACCATGAGTTTCAGAGAATTTTTTGATGCCTAGCTGATGCTGGGCTTGCTAATTTGTTAAAAAGAATAGATTGAGTTCCTTTAAAACTGGAAAGACACTACTGAGACAGTGTTAAAGTTGTTGTTGGTGGTGGTGGTTATTGTGGCATAGAAAACGCTTGCATGCTCTTGGTCTATCGACAAATTATGGGACCATTGAGAAGTTTTGGGTGTTTTTTTTTGGCTTCGTGCGGTTGGTCCGAATTTGAAAGTTGTTGGTGTAGTCATTCAAATCGGCTCCTGCTTTAATCCTTTTAAAGGACTCGCTCCCGTTAGCAAAGTGCCATGCAGCCCCTTGAAAAACCTTTCCGCGTGCTCCATTTTTGGTAAGTCAGCCTGCGAAGTCCTATTCGACTCGGTTTAAGGGATCCCTAAAAAGCGCAGGGCAACATGCCGTACCCCAATTCCATTGCCCTGCGCCTTATATGGTGCTGATCAAGCTAATCGCTAGAAGTGCCTACTGATTTCCGCTATGCAGCCGTAAAGACATGCAAATTAGGCTGTCCTGCTCTCTAGCGGCCTTCTCCCATAACCCCCTGCAGTAGGCCGGCCTTTCGCTTTTCTTTATTTGCATAACCCTAATGTATCCTGGGTAATATATTTTGTCATTTGTAGCTTGATAAACTCTTTCAAGTGGTGTTTTTGTTTGACTTATCCTTTTGGGCAATCAATTCTGCACCTTATTTGGCTACGTTTTTGCTTAGAAATGATACCGTCTACGGAGTCACCCTGAATGGAGCAGCATCCGTCTGCCCCCGGAGACCTCCTTTAGAGCATTGGTCCTTTATACTCTGGTTTCTCTTCAGATCGAATAAATCTTTCGCCTTTTACTAAAGATTTCCGTGGAGAGGAACAACCATGAGTTTCAGAGAATTTTTTGATGCCTAGCTGATGCTGGGCTTGCTAATTTGTTAAAAAGAATAGATTGAGTTCCTTTAAAACTGGAAAGACACTACTGAGACAGTGTTAAAGTTGTTGTTGGTGGTGGTGGTTATTGTGGCATAGAAAACGCTTGCATGCTCTTGGTCTATCGACAAATTATGGGACCATTGAGAAGTTTTGGGTGGTTTTTTTTTGGCTTCGTGCGGTTGGTCCGAATTTGAAAGTTGTTGGTGTAGTCATTCAAATCGGCTCCTGCTTTAATCCTTTTAAAGGACTCGCTCCCGTTAGCAAAGTGCCATGCAGCCCCTTGAAAAACCTTTCCGCGTGCTCCATTTTTGGTAAGTCAGCCTGCGAAGTCCTATTCGACTCGGTTAAAGGGATCCTTAAAAAGCGCAGGGCAACACGCCGTACCCCAATTCCATTGCCCTGCGCCTTATATGGTGCTGATCAAGCTAATCGCTAGAAGTGCCTACTGATTTCCGCTATGCAGCCGTAAAGACATGCAAATTAGGCTGTCCTGCTCTCTAGCGGCCTTCTCCCATAACCCCCTGCAGTAGGCCGGCCTTTCGCTTTTCTTTATTTGCATAACCCTAATGTATCCTGGGTAATATATTTTGTCATTTGTAGCTTGATAAACTCTTTCAAGTGGTGTTTTTGTTTGACTTATCATTTTGGGCAATCAATTCTGCACCTTATTTGGCTACGCTTTTGCTTAGAAATGATACCGTCTACGGAGTCACCCTGAATGGAGCAGCATCCGTCTGCCCCCGGAGACCTCCTTTAGAGCATTGGTCCTTTATACTCTGGTTTCTCTTCAGATCGAATAAATCTTTTGCCTTTTACTAAAGATTTCCGTGGAGAGGAACAACCATGAGTTTCAGAGAATTTTTTGATGCCTAGCTGATGCTGGGCTTGCTAATTTGTTAAAAAGAATAGATTGAGTTCCTTTAAAACTGGAAAGACACTACTGAGACAGTGTTAAAGTTGTTGTTGGTGGTGGTGGTTATTGTGGCATAGAAAACGCTTGCATGCTCTTGGTCTATCGACAAATTATGGGACCATTGAGAAGTTTTGGGTGGTTTTTTTTTGGCTTCGTGCGGTTGGTCCGAATTTGAAAGTTGTTGGTGTAGTCATTCAAATCGGCTCCTGCTTTAATCCTTTTAAAGGACTCGCTCCCGTTAGCAAAGTGCCATGCAGCCCCTTGAAAAACCTTTCCGCGTGCTCCATTTTTGGTAAGTCAGCCTGCGAAGTCCTATTCGACTCGGTTAAAGGGATCCTTAAAAAGCGCAGGGCAACACGCCGTACCCCAATTCCATTGCCCTGCGCCTTATATGGTGCTGATCAAGCTAATCGCTAGAAGTGCCTACTGATTTCCGCTATGCAGCCGTAAAGACATGCAAATTAGGCTGTCCTGCTCTCTAGCGGCCTTCTCCCATAACCCCCTGCAGTAGGCCGGCCTTTCGCTTTTCTTTATTTGCATAACCCTAATGTATCCTGGGTAATATATTTTGTCATTTGTAGCTTGATAAACTCTTTCAAGTGGTGTTTTTGTTTGACTTATCATTTTGGGCAATCAATTCTGCACCTTATTTGGCTACGCTTTTGCTTAGAAATGATACCGTCTACGGAGTCACCCTGAATGGAGCAGCATCCGTCTGCCCCCGGAGACCTCCTTTAGAGCATTGGTCCTTTATACTCTGGTTTCTCTTCAGATCGAATAAATCTTTTGCCTTTTACTAAAGATTTCCGTGGAGAGGAACAACCATGAGTTTCAGAGAATTTTTTGATGCCTAGCTGATGCTGGGCTTGCTAATTTGTTAAAAAGAATAGATTGAGTTCCTTTAAAACTGGAAAGACACTACTGAGACAGTGTTAAAGTTGTTGTTGGTGGTGGTGGTTATTGTGGCATAGAAAACGCTTGCATGCTCTTGGTCTATCGACAAATTATGGGACCATTGAGAAGTTTTGGGTGTTTTTTTTTGGCTTCGTGCGGTTGGTCCGAATTTGAAAGTTGTTGGTGTAGTCATTCAAATCGGCTCCTGCTTTAATCCTTTTAAAGGACTCGCTCCCGTTAGCAAAGTGCCATGCAGCCCCTTGAAAAACCTTTCCGCGTGCTCCATTTTTGGTAAGTCAGCCTGCGAAGTCCTATTCGACTCGGTTAAAGGGATCCTTAAAAAGCGCAGGGCAACACGCCGTACCCCAATTCCATTGCCCTGCGCCTTATATGGTGCTGATCAAGCTAATCGCTAGAAGTGCCTACTGATTTCCGCTATGCAGCCGTAAAGACATGCAAATTAGGCTGTCCTGCTCTCTAGCGGCCTTCTCCCATAACCCCCTGCAGTAGGCCGGCCTTTCGCTTTTCTTTATTTGCATAACCCTAATGTATCCTGGGTAATATATTTTGTCATTTGTAGCTTGATAAACTCTTTCAAGTGGTGTTTTTGTTTGACTTATCCTTTTGGGCAATCAATTCTGCACCTTATTTGGCTACGTTTTTGCTTAGAAATGATACCGTCTACGGAGTCACCCTGAATGGAGCAGCATCCGTCTGCCCCCGGAGACCTCCTTTAGAGCATTGGTCCTTTATGCTCTGGTTTCTCTTCAGATCGAATAAATCTTTCGCCTTTTACTAAAGATTTCCGTGGAGAGGAACAACCATGAGTTTCAGAGAATTTTTTGATGCCTAGCTGATGCTGGGCTTGCTAATTTGTTAAAAAGAATAGATTGAGTTCCTTTAAAACTGGAAAGACACTACTGAAACAGTGTTAAAGTTGTTGTTGGTGGTGGTGGTTATTGTGGCATAGAAAACGCTTGCATGCTCTTGGTCTATCGACAAATTATGGGACCATTGAGAAGTTTTGGGTGGTTTTTTTTTGGCTTCGTGCGGTTGGTCCGAATTTGAAAGTTGTTGGTGTAGTCATTCAAATCGGCTCCTGCTTTAATCCTTTTAAAGGACTCGCTCCCGTTAGCAAAGTGCCATGCAGCCCCTTGAAAAACCTTTCCGCGTGCTCCATTTTTGGTAAGTCAGCCTGCGAAGTCCTATTCGACTCGGTTAAAGGGATCCTTAAAAAGCGCAGGGCAACACGCCGTACCCCAATTCCATTGCCCTGCGCCTTATATGGTGCTGATCAAGCTAATCGCTAGAAGTGCCTACTGATTTCCGCTATGCAGCCGTAAAGACATGCAAATTAGGCTGTCCTGCTCTCTAGCGGCCTTCTCCCATAACCCCCTGCAGTAGGCCGGCCTTTCGCTTTTCTTTATTTGCATAACCCTAATGTATCCTGGGTAATATATTTTGTCATTTGTAGCTTGATAAACTCTTTCAAGTGGTGTTTTTGTTTGACTTATCATTTTGGGCAATCAATTCTGCACCTTATTTGGCTACGCTTTTGCTTAGAAATGATACCGTCTACGGAGTCACCCTGAATGGAGCAGCATCCGTCTGCCCCCGGAGACCTCCTTTAGAGCATTGGTCCTTTATACTCTGGTTTCTCTTCAGATCGAATAAATCTTTTGCCTTTTACTAAAGATTTCCGTGGAGAGGAACAACCATGAGTTTCAGAGAATTTTTTGATGCCTAGCTGATGCTGGGCTTGCTAATTTGTTAAAAAGAATAGATTGAGTTCCTTTAAAACTGGAAAGACACTACTGAGACAGTGTTAAAGTTGTTGTTGGTGGTGGTGGTTATTGTGGCATAGAAAACGCTTGCATGCTCTTGGTCTATCGACAAATTATGGGACCATTGAGAAGTTTTGGGTGTTTTTTTTTGGCTTCGTGCGGTTGGTCCGAATTTGAAAGTTGTTGGTGTAGTCATTCAAATCGGCTCCTGCTTTAATCCTTTTAAAGGACTCGCTCCCGTTAGCAAAGTGCCATGCAGCCCCTTGAAAAACCTTTCCGCGTGCTCCATTTTTGGTAAGTCAGCCTGCGAAGTCCTATTCGACTCGGTTAAAGGGATCCTTAAAAAGCGCAGGGCAACACGCCGTACCCCAATTCCATTGCCCTGCGCCTTATATGGTGCTGATCAAGCTAATCGCTAGAAGTGCCTACTGATTTCCGCTATGCAGCCGTAAAGACATGCAAATTAGGCTGTCCTGCTCTCTAGCGGCCTTCTCCCATAACCCCCTGCAGTAGGCCGGCCTTTCGCTTTTCTTTATTTGCATAACCCTAATGTATCCTGGGTAATATATTTTGTCATTTGTAGCTTGATAAACTCTTTCAAGTGGTGTTTTTGTTTGACTTATCCTTTTGGGCAATCAATTCTGCACCTTATTTGGCTACGTTTTTGCTTAGAAATGATACCGTCTACGGAGTCACCCTGAATGGAGCAGCATCCGTCTGCCCCCGGAGACCTCCTTTAGAGCATTGGTCCTTTATGCTCTGGTTTCTCTTCAGATCGAATAAATCTTTCGCCTTTTACTAAAGATTTCCGTGGAGAGGAACAACCATGAGTTTCAGAGAATTTTTTGATGCCTAGCTGATGCTGGGCTTGCTAATTTGTTAAAAAGAATAGATTGAGTTCCTTTAAAACTGGAAAGACACTACTGAAACAGTGTTAAAGTTGTTGTTGGTGGTGGTGGTTATTGTGGCATAGAAAACGCTTGCATGCTCTTGGTCTATCGACAAATTATGGGACCATTGAGAAGTTTTGGGTGGTTTTTTTTTGGCTTCGTGCGGTTGGTCCGAATTTGAAAGTTGTTGGTGTAGTCATTCAAATCGGCTCCTGCTTTAATCCTTTTAAAGGACTCGCTCCCGTTAGCAAAGTGCCATGCAGCCCCTTGAAAAACCTTTCCGCGTGCTCCATTTTTGGTAAGTCAGCCTGCGAAGTCCTATTCGACTCGGTTAAAGGGATCCTTAAAAAGCGCAGGGCAACACGCCGTACCCCAATTCCATTGCCCTGCGCCTTATATGGTGCTGATCAAGCTAATCGCTAGAAGTGCCTACTGATTTCCGCTATGCAGCCGTAAAGACATGCAAATTAGGCTGTCCTGCTCTCTAGCGGCCTTCTCCCATAACCCCCTGCAGTAGGCCGGCCTTTCGCTTTTCTTTATTTGCATAACCCTAATGTATCCTGGGTAATATATTTTGTCATTTGTAGCTTGATAAACTCTTTCAAGTGGTGTTTTTGTTTGACTTATCATTTTGGGCAATCAATTCTGCACCTTATTTGGCTACGCTTTTGCTTAGAAATGATACCGTCTACGGAGTCACCCTGAATGGAGCAGCATCCGTCTGCCCCCGGAGACCTCCTTTAGAGCATTGGTCCTTTATACTCTGGTTTCTCTTCAGATCGAATAAATCTTTTGCCTTTTACTAAAGATTTCCGTGGAGAGGAACAACCATGAGTTTCAGAGAATTTTTTGATGCCTAGCTGATGCTGGGCTTGCTAATTTGTTAAAAAGAATAGATTGAGTTCCTTTAAAACTGGAAAGACACTACTGAGACAGTGTTAAAGTTGTTGTTGGTGGTGGTGGTTATTGTGGCATAGAAAACGCTTGCATGCTCTTGGTCTATCGACAAATTATGGGACCATTGAGAAGTTTTGGGTGTTTTTTTTTGGCTTCGTGCGGTTGGTCCGAATTTGAAAGTTGTTGGTGTAGTCATTCAAATCGGCTCCTGCTTTAATCCTTTTAAAGGACTCGCTCCCGTTAGCAAAGTGCCATGCAGCCCCTTGAAAAACCTTTCCGCGTGCTCCATTTTTGGTAAGTCAGCCTGCGAAGTCCTATTCGACTCGGTTTAAGGGATCCCTAAAAAGCGCAGGGCAACACGCCGTACCCCAATTCCATTGCCCTGCGCCTTATATGGTGCTGATCAAGCTAATCGCTAGAAGTGCCTACTGATTTCCGCTATGCAGCCGTAAAGACATGCAAATTAGGCTGTCCTGCTCTCTAGCGGCCTTCTCCCATAACCCCCTGCAGTAGGCCGGCCTTTCGCTTTTCTTTATTTGCATAACCCTAATGTATCCTGGGTAATATATTTTGTCATTTGTAGCTTGATAAACTCTTTCAAGTGGTGTTTTTGTTTGACTTATCATTTTGGGCAATCAATTCTGCACCTTATTTGGCTACGCTTTTGCTTAGAAATGATACCGTCTACGGAGTCACCCTGAATGGAGCAGCATCCGTCTGCCCCCGGAGACCTCCTTTAGAGCATTGGTCCTTTATACTCTGGTTTCTCTTCAGATCGAATAAATCTTTTGCCTTTTACTAAAGATTTCCGTGGAGAGGAACAACCATGAGTTTCAGAGAATTTTTTGATGCCTAGCTGATGCTGGGCTTGCTAATTTGTTAAAAAGAATAGATTGAGTTCCTTTAAAACTGGAAAGACACTACTGAGACAGTGTTAAAGTTGTTGTTGGTGGTGGTGGTTATTGTGGCATAGAAAACGCTTGCATGCTCTTGGTCTATCGACAAATTATGGGACCATTGAGAAGTTTTGGGTGTTTTTTTTTGGCTTCGTGCGGTTGGTCCGAATTTGAAAGTTGTTGGTGTAGTCATTCAAATCGGCTCCTGCTTTAATCCTTTTAAAGGACTCGCTCCCGTTAGCAAAGTGCCATGCAGCCCCTTGAAAAACCTTTCCGCGTGCTCCATTTTTGGTAAGTCAGCCTGCGAAGTCCTATTCGACTCGGTTTAAGGGATCCCTAAAAAGCGCAGGGCAACACGCCGTACCCCAATTCCATTGCCCTGCGCCTTATATGGTGCTGATCAAGCTAATCGCTAGAAGTGCCTACTGATTTCCGCTATGCAGCCGTAAAGACATGCAAATTAGGCTGTCCTGCTCTCTAGCGGCCTTCTCCCATAACCCCCTGCAGTAGGCCGGCCTTTTGCTTTTCTTTATTTGCATAACCCTAATGTATCCTGGGTAATATATTTTGTCATTTGTAGCTTGATAAACTCTTTCAAGTGGTGTTTTTGTTTGACTTATCCTTTTGGGCAATCAATTCTGCACCTTATTTGGCTACGTTTTTGCTTAGAAATGATACCGTCTACGGAGTCACCCTGAATGGAGCAGCATCCGTCTGCCCCCGGAGACCTCCTTTAGAGCATTGGTCCTTTATACTCTGGTTTCTCTTCAGATCGAATAAATCTTTCGCCTTTTACTAAAGATTTCCGTGGAGAGGAACAACCATGAGTTTCAGAGAATTTTTTGATGCCTAGCTGATGCTGGGCTTGCTAATTTGTTAAAAAGAATAGATTGAGTTCCTTTAAAACTGGAAAGACACTACTGAGACAGTGTTAAAGTTGTTGTTGGTGGTGGTGGTTATTGTGGCATAGAAAACGCTTGCATGCTCTTGGTCTATCGACAAATTATGGGACCATTGAGAAGTTTTGGGTGGTTTTTTTTTGGCTTCGTGCGGTTGGTCCGAATTTGAAAGTTGTTGGTGTAGTCATTCAAATCGGCTCCTGCTTTAATCCTTTTAAAGGACTCGCTCCCGTTAGCAAAGTGCCATGCAGCCCCTTGAAAAACCTTTCCGCGTGCTCCATTTTTGGTAAGTCAGCCTGCGAAGTCCTATTCGACTCGGTTAAAGGGATCCTTAAAAAGCGCAGGGCAACACGCCGTACCCCAATTCCATTGCCCTGCGCCTTATATGGTGCTGATCAAGCTAATCGCTAGAAGTGCCTACTGATTTCCGCTATGCAGCCGTAAAGACATGCAAATTAGGCTGTCCTGCTCTCTAGCGGCCTTCTCCCATAACCCCCTGCAGTAGGCCGGCCTTTCGCTTTTCTTTATTTGCATAACCCTAATGTATCCTGGGTAATATATTTTGTCATTTGTAGCTTGATAAACTCTTTCAAGTGGTGTTTTTGTTTGACTTATCATTTTGGGCAATCAATTCTGCACCTTATTTGGCTACGCTTTTGCTTAGAAATGATACCGTCTACGGAGTCACCCTGAATGGAGCAGCATCCGTCTGCCCCCGGAGACCTCCTTTAGAGCATTGGTCCTTTATACTCTGGTTTCTCTTCAGATCGAATAAATCTTTTGCCTTTTACTAAAGATTTCCGTGGAGAGGAACAACCATGAGTTTCAGAGAATTTTTTGATGCCTAGCTGATGCTGGGCTTGCTAATTTGTTAAAAAGAATAGATTGAGTTCCTTTAAAACTGGAAAGACACTACTGAGACAGTGTTAAAGTTGTTGTTGGTGGTGGTGGTTATTGTGGCATAGAAAACGCTTGCATGCTCTTGGTCTATCGACAAATTATGGGACCATTGAGAAGTTTTGGGTGTTTTTTTTTGGCTTCGTGCGGTTGGTCCGAATTTGAAAGTTGTTGGTGTAGTCATTCAAATCGGCTCCTGCTTTAATCCTTTTAAAGGACTCGCTCCCGTTAGCAAAGTGCCATGCAGCCCCTTGAAAAACCTTTCCGCGTGCTCCATTTTTGGTAAGTCAGCCTGCGAAGTCCTATTCGACTCGGTTTAAGGGATCCCTAAAAAGCGCAGGGCAACACGCCGTACCCCAATTCCATTGCCCTGCGCCTTATATGGTGCTGATCAAGCTAATCGCTAGAAGTGCCTACTGATTTCCGCTATGCAGCCGTAAAGACATGCAAATTAGGCTGTCCTGCTCTCTAGCGGCCTTCTCCCATAACCCCCTGCAGTAGGCCGGCCTTTCGCTTTTCTTTATTTGCATAACCCTAATGTATCCTGGGTAATATATTTTGTCATTTGTAGCTTGATAAACTCTTTCAAGTGGTGTTTTTGTTTGACTTATCATTTTGGGCAATCAATTCTGCACCTTATTTGGCTACGCTTTTGCTTAGAAATGATACCGTCTACGGAGTCACCCTGAATGGAGCAGCATCCGTCTGCCCCCGGAGACCTCCTTTAGAGCATTGGTCCTTTATACTCTGGTTTCTCTTCAGATCGAATAAATCTTTTGCCTTTTACTAAAGATTTCCGTGGAGAGGAACAACCATGAGTTTCAGAGAATTTTTTGATGCCTAGCTGATGCTGGGCTTGCTAATTTGTTAAAAAGAATAGATTGAGTTCCTTTAAAACTGGAAAGACACTACTGAGACAGTGTTAAAGTTGTTGTTGGTGGTGGTGGTTATTGTGGCATAGAAAACGCTTGCATGCTCTTGGTCTATCGACAAATTATGGGACCATTGAGAAGTTTTGGGTGTTTTTTTTTGGCTTCGTGCGGTTGGTCCGAATTTGAAAGTTGTTGGTGTAGTCATTCAAATCGGCTCCTGCTTTAATCCTTTTAAAGGACTCGCTCCCGTTAGCAAAGTGCCATGCAGCCCCTTGAAAAACCTTTCCGCGTGCTCCATTTTTGGTAAGTCAGCCTGCGAAGTCCTATTCGACTCGGTTTAAGGGATCCCTAAAAAGCGCAGGGCAACACGCCGTACCCCAATTCCATTGCCCTGCGCCTTATATGGTGCTGATCAAGCTAATCGCTAGAAGTGCCTACTGATTTCCGCTATGCAGCCGTAAAGACATGCAAATTAGGCTGTCCTGCTCTCTAGCGGCCTTCTCCCATAACCCCCTGCAGTAGGCCGGCCTTTTGCTTTTCTTTATTTGCATAACCCTAATGTATCCTGGGTAATATATTTTGTCATTTGTAGCTTGATAAACTCTTTCAAGTGGTGTTTTTGTTTGACTTATCCTTTTGGGCAATCAATTCTGCACCTTATTTGGCTACGTTTTTGCTTAGAAATGATACCGTCTACGGAGTCACCCTGAATGGAGCAGCATCCGTCTGCCCCCGGAGACCTCCTTTAGAGCATTGGTCCTTTATACTCTGGTTTCTCTTCAGATCGAATAAATCTTTCGCCTTTTACTAAAGATTTCCGTGGAGAGGAACAACCATGAGTTTCAGAGAATTTTTTGATGCCTAGCTGATGCTGGGCTTGCTAATTTGTTAAAAAGAATAGATTGAGTTCCTTTAAAACTGGAAAGACACTACTGAGACAGTGTTAAAGTTGTTGTTGGTGGTGGTGGTTATTGTGGCATAGAAAACGCTTGCATGCTCTTGGTCTATCGACAAATTATGGGACCATTGAGAAGTTTTGGGTGGTTTTTTTTTGGCTTCGTGCGGTTGGTCCGAATTTGAAAGTTGTTGGTGTAGTCATTCAAATCGGCTCCTGCTTTAATCCTTTTAAAGGACTCGCTCCCGTTAGCAAAGTGCCATGCAGCCCCTTGAAAAACCTTTCCGCGTGCTCCATTTTTGGTAAGTCAGCCTGCGAAGTCCTATTCGACTCGGTTAAAGGGATCCTTAAAAAGCGCAGGGCAACACGCCGTACCCCAATTCCATTGCCCTGCGCCTTATATGGTGCTGATCAAGCTAATCGCTAGAAGTGCCTACTGATTTCCGCTATGCAGCCGTAAAGACATGCAAATTAGGCTGTCCTGCTCTCTAGCGGCCTTCTCCCATAACCCCCTGCAGTAGGCCGGCCTTTCGCTTTTCTTTATTTGCATAACCCTAATGTATCCTGGGTAATATATTTTGTCATTTGTAGCTTGATAAACTCTTTCAAGTGGTGTTTTTGTTTGACTTATCATTTTGGGCAATCAATTCTGCACCTTATTTGGCTACGCTTTTGCTTAGAAATGATACCGTCTACGGAGTCACCCTGAATGGAGCAGCATCCGTCTGCCCCCGGAGACCTCCTTTAGAGCATTGGTCCTTTATACTCTGGTTTCTCTTCAGATCGAATAAATCTTTTGCCTTTTACTAAAGATTTCCGTGGAGAGGAACAACCATGAGTTTCAGAGAATTTTTTGATGCCTAGCTGATGCTGGGCTTGCTAATTTGTTAAAAAGAATAGATTGAGTTCCTTTAAAACTGGAAAGACACTACTGAGACAGTGTTAAAGTTGTTGTTGGTGGTGGTGGTTATTGTGGCATAGAAAACGCTTGCATGCTCTTGGTCTATCGACAAATTATGGGACCATTGAGAAGTTTTGGGTGTTTTTTTTTGGCTTCGTGCGGTTGGTCCGAATTTGAAAGTTGTTGGTGTAGTCATTCAAATCGGCTCCTGCTTTAATCCTTTTAAAGGACTCGCTCCCGTTAGCAAAGTGCCATGCAGCCCCTTGAAAAACCTTTCCGCGTGCTCCATTTTTGGTAAGTCAGCCTGCGAAGTCCTATTCGACTCGGTTTAAGGGATCCCTAAAAAGCGCAGGGCAACACGCCGTACCCCAATTCCATTGCCCTGCGCCTTATATGGTGCTGATCAAGCTAATCGCTAGAAGTGCCTACTGATTTCCGCTATGCAGCCGTAAAGACATGCAAATTAGGCTGTCCTGCTCTCTAGCGGCCTTCTCCCATAACCCCCTGCAGTAGGCCGGCCTTTCGCTTTTCTTTATTTGCATAACCCTAATGTATCCTGGGTAATATATTTTGTCATTTGTAGCTTGATAAACTCTTTCAAGTGGTGTTTTTGTTTGACTTATCATTTTGGGCAATCAATTCTGCACCTTATTTGGCTACGCTTTTGCTTAGAAATGATACCGTCTACGGAGTCACCCTGAATGGAGCAGCATCCGTCTGCCCCCGGAGACCTCCTTTAGAGCATTGGTCCTTTATACTCTGGTTTCTCTTCAGATCGAATAAATCTTTTGCCTTTTACTAAAGATTTCCGTGGAGAGGAACAACCATGAGTTTCAGAGAATTTTTTGATGCCTAGCTGATGCTGGGCTTGCTAATTTGTTAAAAAGAATAGATTGAGTTCCTTTAAAACTGGAAAGACACTACTGAAACAGTGTTAAAGTTGTTGTTGGTGGTGGTGGTTATTGTGGCATAGAAAACGCTTGCATGCTCTTGGTCTATCGACAAATTATGGGACCATTGAGAAGTTTTGGGTGGTTTTTTTTTGGCTTCGTGCGGTTGGTCCGAATTTGAAAGTTGTTGGTGTAGTCATTCAAATCGGCTCCTGCTTTAATCCTTTTAAAGGACTCGCTCCCGTTAGCAAAGTGCCATGCAGCCCCTTGAAAAACCTTTCCGCGTGCTCCATTTTTGGTAAGTCAGCCTGCGAAGTCCTATTCGACTCGGTTAAAGGGATCCTTAAAAAGCGCAGGGCAACACGCCGTACCCCAATTCCATTGCCCTGCGCCTTATATGGTGCTGATCAAGCTAATCGCTAGAAGTGCCTACTGATTTCCGCTATGCAGCCGTAAAGACATGCAAATTAGGCTGTCCTGCTCTCTAGCGGCCTTCTCCCATAACCCCCTGCAGTAGGCCGGCCTTTCGCTTTTCTTTATTTGCATAACCCTAATGTATCCTGGGTAATATATTTTGTCATTTGTAGCTTGATAAACTCTTTCAAGTGGTGTTTTTGTTTGACTTATCATTTTGGGCAATCAATTCTGCACCTTATTTGGCTACGCTTTTGCTTAGAAATGATACCGTCTACGGAGTCACCCTGAATGGAGCAGCATCCGTCTGCCCCCGGAGACCTCCTTTAGAGCATTGGTCCTTTATACTCTGGTTTCTCTTCAGATCGAATAAATCTTTTGCCTTTTACTAAAGATTTCCGTGGAGAGGAACAACCATGAGTTTCAGAGAATTTTTTGATGCCTAGCTGATGCTGGGCTTGCTAATTTGTTAAAAAGAATAGATTGAGTTCCTTTAAAACTGGAAAGACACTACTGAGACAGTGTTAAAGTTGTTGTTGGTGGTGGTGGTTATTGTGGCATAGAAAACGCTTGCATGCTCTTGGTCTATCGACAAATTATGGGACCATTGAGAAGTTTTGGGTGTTTTTTTTTGGCTTCGTGCGGTTGGTCCGAATTTGAAAGTTGTTGGTGTAGTCATTCAAATCGGCTCCTGCTTTAATCCTTTTAAAGGACTCGCTCCCGTTAGCAAAGTGCCATGCAGCCCCTTGAAAAACCTTTCCGCGTGCTCCATTTTTGGTAAGTCAGCCTGCGAAGTCCTATTCGACTCGGTTTAAGGGATCCCTAAAAAGCGCAGGGCAACACGCCGTACCCCAATTCCATTGCCCTGCGCCTTATATGGTGCTGATCAAGCTAATCGCTAGAAGTGCCTACTGATTTCCGCTATGCAGCCGTAAAGACATGCAAATTAGGCTGTCCTGCTCTCTAGCGGCCTTCTCCCATAACCCCCTGCAGTAGGCCGGCCTTTCGCTTTTCTTTATTTGCATAACCCTAATGTATCCTGGGTAATATATTTTGTCATTTGTAGCTTGATAAACTCTTTCAAGTGGTGTTTTTGTTTGACTTATCATTTTGGGCAATCAATTCTGCACCTTATTTGGCTACGCTTTTGCTTAGAAATGATACCGTCTACGGAGTCACCCTGAATGGAGCAGCATCCGTCTGCCCCCGGAGACCTCCTTTAGAGCATTGGTCCTTTATACTCTGGTTTCTCTTCAGATCGAATAAATCTTTTGCCTTTTACTAAAGATTTCCGTGGAGAGGAACAACCATGAGTTTCAGAGAATTTTTTGATGCCTAGCTGATGCTGGGCTTGCTAATTTGTTAAAAAGAATAGATTGAGTTCCTTTAAAACTGGAAAGACACTACTGAGACAGTGTTAAAGTTGTTGTTGGTGGTGGTGGTTATTGTGGCATAGAAAACGCTTGCATGCTCTTGGTCTATCGACAAATTATGGGACCATTGAGAAGTTTTGGGTGTTTTTTTTTGGCTTCGTGCGGTTGGTCCGAATTTGAAAGTTGTTGGTGTAGTCATTCAAATCGGCTCCTGCTTTAATCCTTTTAAAGGACTCGCTCCCGTTAGCAAAGTGCCATGCAGCCCCTTGAAAAACCTTTCCGCGTGCTCCATTTTTGGTAAGTCAGCCTGCGAAGTCCTATTCGACTCGGTTTAAGGGATCCCTAAAAAGCGCAGGGCAACACGCCGTACCCCAATTCCATTGCCCTGCGCCTTATATGGTGCTGATCAAGCTAATCGCTAGAAGTGCCTACTGATTTCCGCTATGCAGCCGTAAAGACATGCAAATTAGGCTGTCCTGCTCTCTAGCGGCCTTCTCCCATAACCCCCTGCAGTAGGCCGGCCTTTTGCTTTTCTTTATTTGCATAACCCTAATGTATCCTGGGTAATATATTTTGTCATTTGTAGCTTGATAAACTCTTTCAAGTGGTGTTTTTGTTTGACTTATCCTTTTGGGCAATCAATTCTGCACCTTATTTGGCTACGTTTTTGCTTAGAAATGATACCGTCTACGGAGTCACCCTGAATGGAGCAGCATCCGTCTGCCCCCGGAGACCTCCTTTAGAGCATTGGTCCTTTATACTCTGGTTTCTCTTCAGATCGAATAAATCTTTCGCCTTTTACTAAAGATTTCCGTGGAGAGGAACAACCATGAGTTTCAGAGAATTTTTTGATGCCTAGCTGATGCTGGGCTTGCTAATTTGTTAAAAAGAATAGATTGAGTTCCTTTAAAACTGGAAAGACACTACTGAGACAGTGTTAAAGTTGTTGTTGGTGGTGGTGGTTATTGTGGCATAGAAAACGCTTGCATGCTCTTGGTCTATCGACAAATTATGGGACCATTGAGAAGTTTTGGGTGGTTTTTTTTTGGCTTCGTGCGGTTGGTCCGAATTTGAAAGTTGTTGGTGTAGTCATTCAAATCGGCTCCTGCTTTAATCCTTTTAAAGGACTCGCTCCCGTTAGCAAAGTGCCATGCAGCCCCTTGAAAAACCTTTCCACGTGCTCCATTTTTGGTAAGTCAGCCTGCGAAGTCCTATTCGACTCGGTTAAAGGGATCCTTAAAAAGCGCAGGGCAACACGCCGTACCCCAATTCCATTGCCCTGCGCCTTATATGGTGCTGATCAAGCTAATCGCTAGAAGTGCCTACTGATTTCCGCTATGCAGCCGTAAAGACATGCAAATTAGGCTGTCCTGCTCTCTAGCGGCCTTCTCCCATAACCCCCTGCAGTAGGCCGGCCTTTCGCTTTTCTTTATTTGCATAACCCTAATGTATCCTGGGTAATATATTTTGTCATTTGTAGCTTGATAAACTCTTTCAAGTGGTGTTTTTGTTTGACTTATCATTTTGGGCAATCAATTCTGCACCTTATTTGGCTACGCTTTTGCTTAGAAATGATACCGTCTACGGAGTCACCCTGAATGGAGCAGCATCCGTCTGCCCCCGGAGACCTCCTTTAGAGCATTGGTCCTTTATACTCTGGTTTCTCTTCAGATCGAATAAATCTTTTGCCTTTTACTAAAGATTTCCGTGGAGAGGAACAACCATGAGTTTCAGAGAATTTTTTGATGCCTAGCTGATGCTGGGCTTGCTAATTTGTTAAAAAGAATAGATTGAGTTCCTTTAAAACTGGAAAGACACTACTGAGACAGTGTTAAAGTTGTTGTTGGTGGTGGTGGTTATTGTGGCATAGAAAACGCTTGCATGCTCTTGGTCTATCGACAAATTATGGGACCATTGAGAAGTTTTGGGTGTTTTTTTTTGGCTTCGTGCGGTTGGTCCGAATTTGAAAGTTGTTGGTGTAGTCATTCAAATCGGCTCCTGCTTTAATCCTTTTAAAGGACTCGCTCCCGTTAGCAAAGTGCCATGCAGCCCCTTGAAAAACCTTTCCGCGTGCTCCATTTTTGGTAAGTCAGCCTGCGAAGTCCTATTCGACTCGGTTTAAGGGATCCCTAAAAAGCGCAGGGCAACACGCCGTACCCCAATTCCATTGCCCTGCGCCTTATATGGTGCTGATCAAGCTAATCGCTAGAAGTGCCTACTGATTTCCGCTATGCAGCCGTAAAGACATGCAAATTAGGCTGTCCTGCTCTCTAGCGGCCTTCTCCCATAACCCCCTGCAGTAGGCCGGCCTTTCGCTTTTCTTTATTTGCATAACCCTAATGTATCCTGGGTAATATATTTTGTCATTTGTAGCTTGATAAACTCTTTCAAGTGGTGTTTTTGTTTGACTTATCATTTTGGGCAATCAATTCTGCACCTTATTTGGCTACGCTTTTGCTTAGAAATGATACCGTCTACGGAGTCACCCTGAATGGAGCAGCATCCGTCTGCCCCCGGAGACCTCCTTTAGAGCATTGGTCCTTTATACTCTGGTTTCTCTTCAGATCGAATAAATCTTTTGCCTTTTACTAAAGATTTCCGTGGAGAGGAACAACCATGAGTTTCAGAGAATTTTTTGATGCCTAGCTGATGCTGGGCTTGCTAATTTGTTAAAAAGAATAGATTGAGTTCCTTTAAAACTGGAAAGACACTACTGAGACAGTGTTAAAGTTGTTGTTGGTGGTGGTGGTTATTGTGGCATAGAAAACGCTTGCATGCTCTTGGTCTATCGACAAATTATGGGACCATTGAGAAGTTTTGGGTGTTTTTTTTTGGCTTCGTGCGGTTGGTCCGAATTTGAAAGTTGTTGGTGTAGTCATTCAAATCGGCTCCTGCTTTAATCCTTTTAAAGGACTCGCTCCCGTTAGCAAAGTGCCATGCAGCCCCTTGAAAAACCTTTCCGCGTGCTCCATTTTTGGTAAGTCAGCCTGCGAAGTCCTATTCGACTCGGTTTAAGGGATCCCTAAAAAGCGCAGGGCAACACGCCGTACCCCAATTCCATTGCCCTGCGCCTTATATGGTGCTGATCAAGCTAATCGCTAGAAGTGCCTACTGATTTCCGCTATGCAGCCGTAAAGACATGCAAATTAGGCTGTCCTGCTCTCTAGCGGCCTTCTCCCATAACCCCCTGCAGTAGGCCGGCCTTTTGCTTTTCTTTATTTGCATAACCCTAATGTATCCTGGGTAATATATTTTGTCATTTGTAGCTTGATAAACTCTTTCAAGTGGTGTTTTTGTTTGACTTATCCTTTTGGGCAATCAATTCTGCACCTTATTTGGCTACGTTTTTGCTTAGAAATGATACCGTCTACGGAGTCACCCTGAATGGAGCAGCATCCGTCTGCCCCCGGAGACCTCCTTTAGAGCATTGGTCCTTTATACTCTGGTTTCTCTTCAGATCGAATAAATCTTTCGCCTTTTACTAAAGATTTCCGTGGAGAGGAACAACCATGAGTTTCAGAGAATTTTTTGATGCCTAGCTGATGCTGGGCTTGCTAATTTGTTAAAAAGAATAGATTGAGTTCCTTTAAAACTGGAAAGACACTACTGAGACAGTGTTAAAGTTGTTGTTGGTGGTGGTGGTTATTGTGGCATAGAAAACGCTTGCATGCTCTTGGTCTATCGACAAATTATGGGACCATTGAGAAGTTTTGGGTGGTTTTTTTTTGGCTTCGTGCGGTTGGTCCGAATTTGAAAGTTGTTGGTGTAGTCATTCAAATCGGCTCCTGCTTTAATCCTTTTAAAGGACTCGCTCCCGTTAGCAAAGTGCCATGCAGCCCCTTGAAAAACCTTTCCACGTGCTCCATTTTTGGTAAGTCAGCCTGCGAAGTCCTATTCGACTCGGTTAAAGGGATCCTTAAAAAGCGCAGGGCAACACGCCGTACCCCAATTCCATTGCCCTGCGCCTTATATGGTGCTGATCAAGCTAATCGCTAGAAGTGCCTACTGATTTCCGCTATGCAGCCGTAAAGACATGCAAATTAGGCTGTCCTGCTCTCTAGCGGCCTTCTCCCATAACCCCCTGCAGTAGGCCGGCCTTTCGCTTTTCTTTATTTGCATAACCCTAATGTATCCTGGGTAATATATTTTGTCATTTGTAGCTTGATAAACTCTTTCAAGTGGTGTTTTTGTTTGACTTATCATTTTGGGCAATCAATTCTGCACCTTATTTGGCTACGCTTTTGCTTAGAAATGATACCGTCTACGGAGTCACCCTGAATGGAGCAGCATCCGTCTGCCCCCGGAGACCTCCTTTAGAGCATTGGTCCTTTATACTCTGGTTTCTCTTCAGATCGAATAAATCTTTTGCCTTTTACTAAAGATTTCCGTGGAGAGGAACAACCATGAGTTTCAGAGAATTTTTTGATGCCTAGCTGATGCTGGGCTTGCTAATTTGTTAAAAAGAATAGATTGAGTTCCTTTAAAACTGGAAAGACACTACTGAGACAGTGTTAAAGTTGTTGTTGGTGGTGGTGGTTATTGTGGCATAGAAAACGCTTGCATGCTCTTGGTCTATCGACAAATTATGGGACCATTGAGAAGTTTTGGGTGTTTTTTTTTGGCTTCGTGCGGTTGGTCCGAATTTGAAAGTTGTTGGTGTAGTCATTCAAATCGGCTCCTGCTTTAATCCTTTTAAAGGACTCGCTCCCGTTAGCAAAGTGCCATGCAGCCCCTTGAAAAACCTTTCCGCGTGCTCCATTTTTGGTAAGTCAGCCTGCGAAGTCCTATTCGACTCGGTTTAAGGGATCCCTAAAAAGCGCAGGGCAACACGCCGTACCCCAATTCCATTGCCCTGCGCCTTATATGGTGCTGATCAAGCTAATCGCTAGAAGTGCCTACTGATTTCCGCTATGCAGCCGTAAAGACATGCAAATTAGGCTGTCCTGCTCTCTAGCGGCCTTCTCCCATAACCCCCTGCAGTAGGCCGGCCTTTCGCTTTTCTTTATTTGCATAACCCTAATGTATCCTGGGTAATATATTTTGTCATTTGTAGCTTGATAAACTCTTTCAAGTGGTGTTTTTGTTTGACTTATCATTTTGGGCAATCAATTCTGCACCTTATTTGGCTACGCTTTTGCTTAGAAATGATACCGTCTACGGAGTCACCCTGAATGGAGCAGCATCCGTCTGCCCCCGGAGACCTCCTTTAGAGCATTGGTCCTTTATACTCTGGTTTCTCTTCAGATCGAATAAATCTTTTGCCTTTTACTAAAGATTTCCGTGGAGAGGAACAACCATGAGTTTCAGAGAATTTTTTGATGCCTAGCTGATGCTGGGCTTGCTAATTTGTTAAAAAGAATAGATTGAGTTCCTTTAAAACTGGAAAGACACTACTGAGACAGTGTTAAAGTTGTTGTTGGTGGTGGTGGTTATTGTGGCATAGAAAACGCTTGCATGCTCTTGGTCTATCGACAAATTATGGGACCATTGAGAAGTTTTGGGTGTTTTTTTTTGGCTTCGTGCGGTTGGTCCGAATTTGAAAGTTGTTGGTGTAGTCATTCAAATCGGCTCCTGCTTTAATCCTTTTAAAGGACTCGCTCCCGTTAGCAAAGTGCCATGCAGCCCCTTGAAAAACCTTTCCGCGTGCTCCATTTTTGGTAAGTCAGCCTGCGAAGTCCTATTCGACTCGGTTTAAGGGATCCCTAAAAAGCGCAGGGCAACACGCCGTACCCCAATTCCATTGCCCTGCGCCTTATATGGTGCTGATCAAGCTAATCGCTAGAAGTGCCTACTGATTTCCGCTATGCAGCCGTAAAGACATGCAAATTAGGCTGTCCTGCTCTCTAGCGGCCTTCTCCCATAACCCCCTGCAGTAGGCCGGCCTTTTGCTTTTCTTTATTTGCATAACCCTAATGTATCCTGGGTAATATATTTTGTCATTTGTAGCTTGATAAACTCTTTCAAGTGGTGTTTTTGTTTGACTTATCCTTTTGGGCAATCAATTCTGCACCTTATTTGGCTACGTTTTTGCTTAGAAATGATACCGTCTACGGAGTCACCCTGAATGGAGCAGCATCCGTCTGCCCCCGGAGACCTCCTTTAGAGCATTGGTCCTTTATACTCTGGTTTCTCTTCAGATCGAATAAATCTTTCGCCTTTTACTAAAGATTTCCGTGGAGAGGAACAACCATGAGTTTCAGAGAATTTTTTGATGCCTAGCTGATGCTGGGCTTGCTAATTTGTTAAAAAGAATAGATTGAGTTCCTTTAAAACTGGAAAGACACTACTGAGACAGTGTTAAAGTTGTTGTTGGTGGTGGTGGTTATTGTGGCATAGAAAACGCTTGCATGCTCTTGGTCTATCGACAAATTATGGGACCATTGAGAAGTTTTGGGTGGTTTTTTTTTGGCTTCGTGCGGTTGGTCCGAATTTGAAAGTTGTTGGTGTAGTCATTCAAATCGGCTCCTGCTTTAATCCTTTTAAAGGACTCGCTCCCGTTAGCAAAGTGCCATGCAGCCCCTTGAAAAACCTTTCCGCGTGCTCCATTTTTGGTAAGTCAGCCTGCGAAGTCCTATTCGACTCGGTTAAAGGGATCCTTAAAAAGCGCAGGGCAACACGCCGTACCCCAATTCCATTGCCCTGCGCCTTATATGGTGCTGATCAAGCTAATCGCTAGAAGTGCCTACTGATTTCCGCTATGCAGCCGTAAAGACATGCAAATTAGGCTGTCCTGCTCTCTAGCGGCCTTCTCCCATAACCCCCTGCAGTAGGCCGGCCTTTCGCTTTTCTTTATTTGCATAACCCTAATGTATCCTGGGTAATATATTTTGTCATTTGTAGCTTGATAAACTCTTTCAAGTGGTGTTTTTGTTTGACTTATCATTTTGGGCAATCAATTCTGCACCTTATTTGGCTACGCTTTTGCTTAGAAATGATACCGTCTACGGAGTCACCCTGAATGGAGCAGCATCCGTCTGCCCCCGGAGACCTCCTTTAGAGCATTGGTCCTTTATACTCTGGTTTCTCTTCAGATCGAATAAATCTTTTGCCTTTTACTAAAGATTTCCGTGGAGAGGAACAACCATGAGTTTCAGAGAATTTTTTGATGCCTAGCTGATGCTGGGCTTGCTAATTTGTTAAAAAGAATAGATTGAGTTCCTTTAAAACTGGAAAGACACTACTGAGACAGTGTTAAAGTTGTTGTTGGTGGTGGTGGTTATTGTGGCATAGAAAACGCTTGCATGCTCTTGGTCTATCGACAAATTATGGGACCATTGAGAAGTTTTGGGTGTTTTTTTTTGGCTTCGTGCGGTTGGTCCGAATTTGAAAGTTGTTGGTGTAGTCATTCAAATCGGCTCCTGCTTTAATCCTTTTAAAGGACTCGCTCCCGTTAGCAAAGTGCCATGCAGCCCCTTGAAAAACCTTTCCGCGTGCTCCATTTTTGGTAAGTCAGCCTGCGAAGTCCTATTCGACTCGGTTTAAGGGATCCCTAAAAAGCGCAGGGCAACACGCCGTACCCCAATTCCATTGCCCTGCGCCTTATATGGTGCTGATCAAGCTAATCGCTAGAAGTGCCTACTGATTTCCGCTATGCAGCCGTAAAGACATGCAAATTAGGCTGTCCTGCTCTCTAGCGGCCTTCTCCCATAACCCCCTGCAGTAGGCCGGCCTTTCGCTTTTCTTTATTTGCATAACCCTAATGTATCCTGGGTAATATATTTTGTCATTTGTAGCTTGATAAACTCTTTCAAGTGGTGTTTTTGTTTGACTTATCATTTTGGGCAATCAATTCTGCACCTTATTTGGCTACGCTTTTGCTTAGAAATGATACCGTCTACGGAGTCACCCTGAATGGAGCAGCATCCGTCTGCCCCCGGAGACCTCCTTTAGAGCATTGGTCCTTTATACTCTGGTTTCTCTTCAGATCGAATAAATCTTTTGCCTTTTACTAAAGATTTCCGTGGAGAGGAACAACCATGAGTTTCAGAGAATTTTTTGATGCCTAGCTGATGCTGGGCTTGCTAATTTGTTAAAAAGAATAGATTGAGTTCCTTTAAAACTGGAAAGACACTACTGAGACAGTGTTAAAGTTGTTGTTGGTGGTGGTGGTTATTGTGGCATAGAAAACGCTTGCATGCTCTTGGTCTATCGACAAATTATGGGACCATTGAGAAGTTTTGGGTGTTTTTTTTTGGCTTCGTGCGGTTGGTCCGAATTTGAAAGTTGTTGGTGTAGTCATTCAAATCGGCTCCTGCTTTAATCCTTTTAAAGGACTCGCTCCCGTTAGCAAAGTGCCATGCAGCCCCTTGAAAAACCTTTCCGCGTGCTCCATTTTTGGTAAGTCAGCCTGCGAAGTCCTATTCGACTCGGTTTAAGGGATCCCTAAAAAGCGCAGGGCAACACGCCGTACCCCAATTCCATTGCCCTGCGCCTTATATGGTGCTGATCAAGCTAATCGCTAGAAGTGCCTACTGATTTCCGCTATGCAGCCGTAAAGACATGCAAATTAGGCTGTCCTGCTCTCTAGCGGCCTTCTCCCATAACCCCCTGCAGTAGGCCGGCCTTTTGCTTTTCTTTATTTGCATAACCCTAATGTATCCTGGGTAATATATTTTGTCATTTGTAGCTTGATAAACTCTTTCAAGTGGTGTTTTTGTTTGACTTATCCTTTTGGGCAATCAATTCTGCACCTTATTTGGCTACGTTTTTGCTTAGAAATGATACCGTCTACGGAGTCACCCTGAATGGAGCAGCATCCGTCTGCCCCCGGAGACCTCCTTTAGAGCATTGGTCCTTTATACTCTGGTTTCTCTTCAGATCGAATAAATCTTTCGCCTTTTACTAAAGATTTCCGTGGAGAGGAACAACCATGAGTTTCAGAGAATTTTTTGATGCCTAGCTGATGCTGGGCTTGCTAATTTGTTAAAAAGAATAGATTGAGTTCCTTTAAAACTGGAAAGACACTACTGAGACAGTGTTAAAGTTGTTGTTGGTGGTGGTGGTTATTGTGGCATAGAAAACGCTTGCATGCTCTTGGTCTATCGACAAATTATGGGACCATTGAGAAGTTTTGGGTGGTTTTTTTTTGGCTTCGTGCGGTTGGTCCGAATTTGAAAGTTGTTGGTGTAGTCATTCAAATCGGCTCCTGCTTTAATCCTTTTAAAGGACTCGCTCCCGTTAGCAAAGTGCCATGCAGCCCCTTGAAAAACCTTTCCGCGTGCTCCATTTTTGGTAAGTCAGCCTGCGAAGTCCTATTCGACTCGGTTAAAGGGATCCTTAAAAAGCGCAGGGCAACACGCCGTACCCCAATTCCATTGCCCTGCGCCTTATATGGTGCTGATCAAGCTAATCGCTAGAAGTGCCTACTGATTTCCGCTATGCAGCCGTAAAGACATGCAAATTAGGCTGTCCTGCTCTCTAGCGGCCTTCTCCCATAACCCCCTGCAGTAGGCCGGCCTTTCGCTTTTCTTTATTTGCATAACCCTAATGTATCCTGGGTAATATATTTTGTCATTTGTAGCTTGATAAACTCTTTCAAGTGGTGTTTTTGTTTGACTTATCATTTTGGGCAATCAATTCTGCACCTTATTTGGCTACGCTTTTGCTTAGAAATGATACCGTCTACGGAGTCACCCTGAATGGAGCAGCATCCGTCTGCCCCCGGAGACCTCCTTTAGAGCATTGGTCCTTTATACTCTGGTTTCTCTTCAGATCGAATAAATCTTTTGCCTTTTACTAAAGATTTCCGTGGAGAGGAACAACCATGAGTTTCAGAGAATTTTTTGATGCCTAGCTGATGCTGGGCTTGCTAATTTGTTAAAAAGAATAGATTGAGTTCCTTTAAAACTGGAAAGACACTACTGAGACAGTGTTAAAGTTGTTGTTGGTGGTGGTGGTTATTGTGGCATAGAAAACGCTTGCATGCTCTTGGTCTATCGACAAATTATGGGACCATTGAGAAGTTTTGGGTGTTTTTTTTTGGCTTCGTGCGGTTGGTCCGAATTTGAAAGTTGTTGGTGTAGTCATTCAAATCGGCTCCTGCTTTAATCCTTTTAAAGGACTCGCTCCCGTTAGCAAAGTGCCATGCAGCCCCTTGAAAAACCTTTCCGCGTGCTCCATTTTTGGTAAGTCAGCCTGCGAAGTCCTATTCGACTCGGTTTAAGGGATCCCTAAAAAGCGCAGGGCAACACGCCGTACCCCAATTCCATTGCCCTGCGCCTTATATGGTGCTGATCAAGCTAATCGCTAGAAGTGCCTACTGATTTCCGCTATGCAGCCGTAAAGACATGCAAATTAGGCTGTCCTGCTCTCTAGCGGCCTTCTCCCATAACCCCCTGCAGTAGGCCGGCCTTTCGCTTTTCTTTATTTGCATAACCCTAATGTATCCTGGGTAATATATTTTGTCATTTGTAGCTTGATAAACTCTTTCAAGTGGTGTTTTTGTTTGACTTATCATTTTGGGCAATCAATTCTGCACCTTATTTGGCTACGCTTTTGCTTAGAAATGATACCGTCTACGGAGTCACCCTGAATGGAGCAGCATCCGTCTGCCCCCGGAGACCTCCTTTAGAGCATTGGTCCTTTATACTCTGGTTTCTCTTCAGATCGAATAAATCTTTTGCCTTTTACTAAAGATTTCCGTGGAGAGGAACAACCATGAGTTTCAGAGAATTTTTTGATGCCTAGCTGATGCTGGGCTTGCTAATTTGTTAAAAAGAATAGATTGAGTTCCTTTAAAACTGGAAAGACACTACTGAGACAGTGTTAAAGTTGTTGTTGGTGGTGGTGGTTATTGTGGCATAGAAAACGCTTGCATGCTCTTGGTCTATCGACAAATTATGGGACCATTGAGAAGTTTTGGGTGTTTTTTTTTGGCTTCGTGCGGTTGGTCCGAATTTGAAAGTTGTTGGTGTAGTCATTCAAATCGGCTCCTGCTTTAATCCTTTTAAAGGACTCGCTCCCGTTAGCAAAGTGCCATGCAGCCCCTTGAAAAACCTTTCCGCGTGCTCCATTTTTGGTAAGTCAGCCTGCGAAGTCCTATTCGACTCGGTTTAAGGGATCCCTAAAAAGCGCAGGGCAACACGCCGTACCCCAATTCCATTGCCCTGCGCCTTATATGGTGCTGATCAAGCTAATCGCTAGAAGTGCCTACTGATTTCCGCTATGCAGCCGTAAAGACATGCAAATTAGGCTGTCCTGCTCTCTAGCGGCCTTCTCCCATAACCCCCTGCAGTAGGCCGGCCTTTTGCTTTTCTTTATTTGCATAACCCTAATGTATCCTGGGTAATATATTTTGTCATTTGTAGCTTGATAAACTCTTTCAAGTGGTGTTTTTGTTTGACTTATCCTTTTGGGCAATCAATTCTGCACCTTATTTGGCTACGTTTTTGCTTAGAAATGATACCGTCTACGGAGTCACCCTGAATGGAGCAGCATCCGTCTGCCCCCGGAGACCTCCTTTAGAGCATTGGTCCTTTATACTCTGGTTTCTCTTCAGATCGAATAAATCTTTCGCCTTTTACTAAAGATTTCCGTGGAGAGGAACAACCATGAGTTTCAGAGAATTTTTTGATGCCTAGCTGATGCTGGGCTTGCTAATTTGTTAAAAAGAATAGATTGAGTTCCTTTAAAACTGGAAAGACACTACTGAGACAGTGTTAAAGTTGTTGTTGGTGGTGGTGGTTATTGTGGCATAGAAAACGCTTGCATGCTCTTGGTCTATCGACAAATTATGGGACCATTGAGAAGTTTTGGGTGGTTTTTTTTTGGCTTCGTGCGGTTGGTCCGAATTTGAAAGTTGTTGGTGTAGTCATTCAAATCGGCTCCTGCTTTAATCCTTTTAAAGGACTCGCTCCCGTTAGCAAAGTGCCATGCAGCCCCTTGAAAAACCTTTCCGCGTGCTCCATTTTTGGTAAGTCAGCCTGCGAAGTCCTATTCGACTCGGTTAAAGGGATCCTTAAAAAGCGCAGGGCAACACGCCGTACCCCAATTCCATTGCCCTGCGCCTTATATGGTGCTGATCAAGCTAATCGCTAGAAGTGCCTACTGATTTCCGCTATGCAGCCGTAAAGACATGCAAATTAGGCTGTCCTGCTCTCTAGCGGCCTTCTCCCATAACCCCCTGCAGTAGGCCGGCCTTTCGCTTTTCTTTATTTGCATAACCCTAATGTATCCTGGGTAATATATTTTGTCATTTGTAGCTTGATAAACTCTTTCAAGTGGTGTTTTTGTTTGACTTATCATTTTGGGCAATCAATTCTGCACCTTATTTGGCTACGCTTTTGCTTAGAAATGATACCGTCTACGGAGTCACCCTGAATGGAGCAGCATCCGTCTGCCCCCGGAGACCTCCTTTAGAGCATTGGTCCTTTATACTCTGGTTTCTCTTCAGATCGAATAAATCTTTTGCCTTTTACTAAAGATTTCCGTGGAGAGGAACAACCATGAGTTTCAGAGAATTTTTTGATGCCTAGCTGATGCTGGGCTTGCTAATTTGTTAAAAAGAATAGATTGAGTTCCTTTAAAACTGGAAAGACACTACTGAGACAGTGTTAAAGTTGTTGTTGGTGGTGGTGGTTATTGTGGCATAGAAAACGCTTGCATGCTCTTGGTCTATCGACAAATTATGGGACCATTGAGAAGTTTTGGGTGTTTTTTTTTGGCTTCGTGCGGTTGGTCCGAATTTGAAAGTTGTTGGTGTAGTCATTCAAATCGGCTCCTGCTTTAATCCTTTTAAAGGACTCGCTCCCGTTAGCAAAGTGCCATGCAGCCCCTTGAAAAACCTTTCCGCGTGCTCCATTTTTGGTAAGTCAGCCTGCGAAGTCCTATTCGACTCGGTTTAAGGGATCCCTAAAAAGCGCAGGGCAACACGCCGTACCCCAATTCCATTGCCCTGCGCCTTATATGGTGCTGATCAAGCTAATCGCTAGAAGTGCCTACTGATTTCCGCTATGCAGCCGTAAAGACATGCAAATTAGGCTGTCCTGCTCTCTAGCGGCCTTCTCCCATAACCCCCTGCAGTAGGCCGGCCTTTTGCTTTTCTTTATTTGCATAACCCTAATGTATCCTGGGTAATATATTTTGTCATTTGTAGCTTGATAAACTCTTTCAAGTGGTGTTTTTGTTTGACTTATCCTTTTGGGCAATCAATTCTGCACCTTATTTGGCTACGTTTTTGCTTAGAAATGATACCGTCTACGGAGTCACCCTGAATGGAGCAGCATCCGTCTGCCCCCGGAGACCTCCTTTAGAGCATTGGTCCTTTATACTCTGGTTTCTCTTCAGATCGAATAAATCTTTCGCCTTTTACTAAAGATTTCCGTGGAGAGGAACAACCATGAGTTTCAGAGAATTTTTTGATGCCTAGCTGATGCTGGGCTTGCTAATTTGTTAAAAAGAATAGATTGAGTTCCTTTAAAACTGGAAAGACACTACTGAGACAGTGTTAAAGTTGTTGTTGGTGGTGGTGGTTATTGTGGCATAGAAAACGCTTGCATGCTCTTGGTCTATCGACAAATTATGGGACCATTGAGAAGTTTTGGGTGGTTTTTTTTTGGCTTCGTGCGGTTGGTCCGAATTTGAAAGTTGTTGGTGTAGTCATTCAAATCGGCTCCTGCTTTAATCCTTTTAAAGGACTCGCTCCCGTTAGCAAAGTGCCATGCAGCCCCTTGAAAAACCTTTCCGCGTGCTCCATTTTTGGTAAGTCAGCCTGCGAAGTCCTATTCGACTCGGTTAAAGGGATCCTTAAAAAGCGCAGGGCAACACGCCGTACCCCAATTCCATTGCCCTGCGCCTTATATGGTGCTGATCAAGCTAATCGCTAGAAGTGCCTACTGATTTCCGCTATGCAGCCGTAAAGACATGCAAATTAGGCTGTCCTGCTCTCTAGCGGCCTTCTCCCATAACCCCCTGCAGTAGGCCGGCCTTTCGCTTTTCTTTATTTGCATAACCCTAATGTATCCTGGGTAATATATTTTGTCATTTGTAGCTTGATAAACTCTTTCAAGTGGTGTTTTTGTTTGACTTATCATTTTGGGCAATCAATTCTGCACCTTATTTGGCTACGCTTTTGCTTAGAAATGATACCGTCTACGGAGTCACCCTGAATGGAGCAGCATCCGTCTGCCCCCGGAGACCTCCTTTAGAGCATTGGTCCTTTATACTCTGGTTTCTCTTCAGATTGAATAAATCTTTTGCCTTTTACTAAAGATTTCCGTGGAGAGGAACAACCATGAGTTTCAGAGAATTTTTTGATGCCTAGCTGATGCTGGGCTTGCTAATTTGTTAAAAAGAATAGATTGAGTTCCTTTAAAACTGGAAAGACACTACTGAGACAGTGTTAAAGTTGTTGTTGGTGGTGGTGGTTATTGTGGCATAGAAAACGCTTGCATGCTCTTGGTCTATCGACAAATTATGGGACCATTGAGAAGTTTTGGGTGTTTTTTTTTGGCTTCGTGCGGTTGGTCCGAATTTGAAAGTTGTTGGTGTAGTCATTCAAATCGGCTCCTGCTTTAATCCTTTTAAAGGACTCGCTCCCGTTAGCAAAGTGCCATGCAGCCCCTTGAAAAACCTTTCCGCGTGCTCCATTTTTGGTAAGTCAGCCTGCGAAGTCCTATTCGACTCGGTTTAAGGGATCCCTAAAAAGCGCAGGGCAACACGCCGTACCCCAATTCCATTGCCCTGCGCCTTATATGGTGCTGATCAAGCTAATCGCTAGAAGTGCCTACTGATTTCCGCTATGCAGCCGTAAAGACATGCAAATTAGGCTGTCCTGCTCTCTAGCGGCCTTCTCCCATAACCCCCTGCAGTAGGCCGGCCTTTTGCTTTTCTTTATTTGCATAACCCTAATGTATCCTGGGTAATATATTTTGTCATTTGTAGCTTGATAAACTCTTTCAAGTGGTGTTTTTGTTTGACTTATCCTTTTGGGCAATCAATTCTGCACCTTATTTGGCTACGTTTTTGCTTAGAAATGATACCGTCTACGGAGTCACCCTGAATGGAGCAGCATCCGTCTGCCCCCGGAGACCTCCTTTAGAGCATTGGTCCTTTATACTCTGGTTTCTCTTCAGATTGAATAAATCTTTCGCCTTTTACTAAAGATTTCCGTGGAGAGGAACAACCATGAGTTTCATAGAATTTTTTGATGCCTAGCTGATGCTGGGCTTGCTAATTTGTTAAAAAGAATAGATTGAGTTCCTTTAAAACTGGAAAGACACTACTGAGACAGTGTTAAAGTTGTTGTTGGTGGTGGTGGTTATTGTGGCATAGAAAACGCTTGCATGCTCTTGGTCTATCGACAAATTATGGGACCATTGAGAAGTTTTGGGTGGTTTTTTTTTGGCTTCGTGCGGTTGGTCCGAATTTGAAAGTTGTTGGTGTAGTCATTCAAATCGGCTCCTGCTTTAATCCTTTTAAAGGACTCGCTCCCGTTAGCAAAGTGCCATGCAGCCCCTTGAAAAACCTTTCCGCGTGCTCCATTTTTGGTAAGTCAGCCTGCGAAGTCCTATTCGACTCGGTTTAAGGGATCCCTAAAAAGCGCAGGGCAACACGCCGTACCCCAATTCCATTGCCCTGCGCCTTATATGGTGCTGATCAAGCTAATCGCTAGAAGTGCCTACTGATTTCCGCTATGCAGCCGTAAAGACATGCAAATTAGGCTGTCCTGCTCTCTAGCGGCCTTCTCCCATAACCCCCTGCAGTAGGCCGGCCTTTTGCTTTTCTTTATTTGCATAACCCTAATGTATCCTGGGTAATATATTTTGTCATTTGTAGCTTGATAAACTCTTTCAAGTGGTGTTTTTGTTTGACTTATCCTTTTGGGCAATCAATTCTGCACCTTATTTGGCTACGTTTTTGCTTAGAAATGATACCGTCTACGGAGTCACCCTGAATGGAGCAGCATCCGTCTGCCCCCGGAGACCTCCTTTAGAGCATTGGTCCTTTATACTCTGGTTTCTCTTCAGATCGAATAAATCTTTCGCCTTTTACTAAAGATTTCCGTGGAGAGGAACAACCATGAGTTTCAGAGAATTTTTTGATGCCTAGCTGATGCTGGGCTTGCTAATTTGTTAAAAAGAATAGATTGAGTTCCTTTAAAACTGGAAAGACACTACTGAGACAGTGTTAAAGTTGTTGTTGGTGGTGGTGGTTATTGTGGCATAGAAAACGCTTGCATGCTCTTGGTCTATCGACAAATTATGGGACCATTGAGAAGTTTTGGGTGGTTTTTTTTTGGCTTCGTGCGGTTGGTCCGAATTTGAAAGTTGTTGGTGTAGTCATTCAAATCGGCTCCTGCTTTAATCCTTTTAAAGGACTCGCTCCCGTTAGCAAAGTGCCATGCAGCCCCTTGAAAAACCTTTCCGCGTGCTCCATTTTTGGTAAGTCAGCCTGCGAAGTCCTATTCGACTCGGTTAAAGGGATCCTTAAAAAGCGCAGGGCAACACGCCGTACCCCAATTCCATTGCCCTGCGCCTTATATGGTGCTGATCAAGCTAATCGCTAGAAGTGCCTACTGATTTCCGCTATGCAGCCGTAAAGACATGCAAATTAGGCTGTCCTGCTCTCTAGCGGCCTTCTCCCATAACCCCCTGCAGTAGGCCGGCCTTTCGCTTTTCTTTATTTGCATAACCCTAATGTATCCTGGGTAATATATTTTGTCATTTGTAGCTTGATAAACTCTTTCAAGTGGTGTTTTTGTTTGACTTATCATTTTGGGCAATCAATTCTGCACCTTATTTGGCTACGCTTTTGCTTAGAAATGATACCGTCTACGGAGTCACCCTGAATGGAGCAGCATCCGTCTGCCCCCGGAGACCTCCTTTAGAGCATTGGTCCTTTATACTCTGGTTTCTCTTCAGATCGAATAAATCTTTTGCCTTTTACTAAAGATTTCCGTGGAGAGGAACAACCATGAGTTTCAGAGAATTTTTTGATGCCTAGCTGATGCTGGGCTTGCTAATTTGTTAAAAAGAATAGATTGAGTTCCTTTAAAACTGGAAAGACACTACTGAGACAGTGTTAAAGTTGTTGTTGGTGGTGGTGGTTATTGTGGCATAGAAAACGCTTGCATGCTCTTGGTCTATCGACAAATTATGGGACCATTGAGAAGTTTTGGGTGTTTTTTTTTGGCTTCGTGCGGTTGGTCCGAATTTGAAAGTTGTTGGTGTAGTCATTCAAATCGGCTCCTGCTTTAATCCTTTTAAAGGACTCGCTCCCGTTAGCAAAGTGCCATGCAGCCCCTTGAAAAACCTTTCCGCGTGCTCCATTTTTGGTAAGTCAGCCTGCGAAGTCCTATTCGACTCGGTTTAAGGGATCCCTAAAAAGCGCAGGGCAACACGCCGTACCCCAATTCCATTGCCCTGCGCCTTATATGGTGCTGATCAAGCTAATCGCTAGAAGTGCCTACTGATTTCCGCTATGCAGCCGTAAAGACATGCAAATTAGGCTGTCCTGCTCTCTAGCGGCCTTCTCCCATAACCCCCTGCAGTAGGCCGGCCTTTTGCTTTTCTTTATTTGCATAACCCTAATGTATCCTGGGTAATATATTTTGTCATTTGTAGCTTGATAAACTCTTTCAAGTGGTGTTTTTGTTTGACTTATCCTTTTGGGCAATCAATTCTGCACCTTATTTGGCTACGTTTTTGCTTAGAAATGATACCGTCTACGGAGTCACCCTGAATGGAGCAGCATCCGTCTGCCCCCGGAGACCTCCTTTAGAGCATTGGTCCTTTATACTCTGGTTTCTCTTCAGATTGAATAAATCTTTCGCCTTTTACTAAAGATTTCCGTGGAGAGGAACAACCATGAGTTTCAGAGAATTTTTTGATGCCTAGCTGATGCTGGGCTTGCTAATTTGTTAAAAAGAATAGATTGAGTTCCTTTAAAACTGGAAAGACACTACTGAGACAGTGTTAAAGTTGTTGTTGGTGGTGGTGGTTATTGTGGCATAGAAAACGCTTGCATGCTCTTGGTCTATCGACAAATTATGGGACCATTGAGAAGTTTTGGGTGGTTTTTTTTTGGCTTCGTGCGGTTGGTCCGAATTTGAAAGTTGTTGGTGTAGTCATTCAAATCGGCTCCTGCTTTAATCCTTTTAAAGGACTCGCTCCCGTTAGCAAAGTGCCATGCAGCCCCTTGAAAAACCTTTCCGCGTGCTCCATTTTTGGTAAGTCAGCCTGCGAAGTCCTATTCGACTCGGTTAAAGGGATCCTTAAAAAGCGCAGGGCAACACGCCGTACCCCAATTCCATTGCCCTGCGCCTTATATGGTGCTGATCAAGCTAATCGCTAGAAGTGCCTACTGATTTCCGCTATGCAGCCGTAAAGACATGCAAATTAGGCTGTCCTGCTCTCTAGCGGCCTTCTCCCATAACCCCCTGCAGTAGGCCGGCCTTTCGCTTTTCTTTATTTGCATAACCCTAATGTATCCTGGGTAATATATTTTGTCATTTGTAGCTTGATAAACTCTTTCAAGTGGTGTTTTTGTTTGACTTATCATTTTGGGCAATCAATTCTGCACCTTATTTGGCTACGCTTTTGCTTAGAAATGATACCGTCTACGGAGTCACCCTGAATGGAGCAGCATCCGTCTGCCCCCGGAGACCTCCTTTAGAGCATTGGTCCTTTATACTCTGGTTTCTCTTCAGATCGAATAAATCTTTTGCCTTTTACTAAAGATTTCCGTGGAGAGGAACAACCATGAGTTTCAGAGAATTTTTTGATGCCTAGCTGATGCTGGGCTTGCTAATTTGTTAAAAAGAATAGATTGAGTTCCTTTAAAACTGGAAAGACACTACTGAGACAGTGTTAAAGTTGTTGTTGGTGGTGGTGGTTATTGTGGCATAGAAAACGCTTGCATGCTCTTGGTCTATCGACAAATTATGGGACCATTGAGAAGTTTTGGGTGTTTTTTTTTGGCTTCGTGCGGTTGGTCCGAATTTGAAAGTTGTTGGTGTAGTCATTCAAATCGGCTCCTGCTTTAATCCTTTTAAAGGACTCGCTCCCGTTAGCAAAGTGCCATGCAGCCCCTTGAAAAACCTTTCCGCGTGCTCCATTTTTGGTAAGTCAGCCTGCGAAGTCCTATTCGACTCGGTTTAAGGGATCCCTAAAAAGCGCAGGGCAACACGCCGTACCCCAATTCCATTGCCCTGCGCCTTATATGGTGCTGATCAAGCTAATCGCTAGAAGTGCCTACTGATTTCCGCTATGCAGCCGTAAAGACATGCAAATTAGGCTGTCCTGCTCTCTAGCGGCCTTCTCCCATAACCCCCTGCAGTAGGCCGGCCTTTTGCTTTTCTTTATTTGCATAACCCTAATGTATCCTGGGTAATATATTTTGTCATTTGTAGCTTGATAAACTCTTTCAAGTGGTGTTTTTGTTTGACTTATCCTTTTGGGCAATCAATTCTGCACCTTATTTGGCTACGTTTTTGCTTAGAAATGATACCGTCTACGGAGTCACCCTGAATGGAGCAGCATCCGTCTGCCCCCGGAGACCTCCTTTAGAGCATTGGTCCTTTATACTCTGGTTTCTCTTCAGATCGAATAAATCTTTCGCCTTTTACTAAAGATTTCCGTGGAGAGGAACAACCATGAGTTTCAGAGAATTTTTTGATGCCTAGCTGATGCTGGGCTTGCTAATTTGTTAAAAAGAATAGATTGAGTTCCTTTAAAACTGGAAAGACACTACTGAGACAGTGTTAAAGTTGTTGTTGGTGGTGGTGGTTATTGTGGCATAGAAAACGCTTGCATGCTCTTGGTCTATCGACAAATTATGGGACCATTGAGAAGTTTTGGGTGGTTTTTTTTTGGCTTCGTGCGGTTGGTCCGAATTTGAAAGTTGTTGGTGTAGTCATTCAAATCGGCTCCTGCTTTAATCCTTTTAAAGGACTCGCTCCCGTTAGCAAAGTGCCATGCAGCCCCTTGAAAAACCTTTCCGCGTGCTCCATTTTTGGTAAGTCAGCCTGCGAAGTCCTATTCGACTCGGTTAAAGGGATCCTTAAAAAGCGCAGGGCAACACGCCGTACCCCAATTCCATTGCCCTGCGCCTTATATGGTGCTGATCAAGCTAATCGCTAGAAGTGCCTACTGATTTCCGCTATGCAGCCGTAAAGACATGCAAATTAGGCTGTCCTGCTCTCTAGCGGCCTTCTCCCATAACCCCCTGCAGTAGGCCGGCCTTTCGCTTTTCTTTATTTGCATAACCCTAATGTATCCTGGGTAATATATTTTGTCATTTGTAGCTTGATAAACTCTTTCAAGTGGTGTTTTTGTTTGACTTATCATTTTGGGCAATCAATTCTGCACCTTATTTGGCTACGCTTTTGCTTAGAAATGATACCGTCTACGGAGTCACCCTGAATGGAGCAGCATCCGTCTGCCCCCGGAGACCTCCTTTAGAGCATTGGTCCTTTATACTCTGGTTTCTCTTCAGATCGAATAAATCTTTTGCCTTTTACTAAAGATTTCCGTGGAGAGGAACAACCATGAGTTTCAGAGAATTTTTTGATGCCTAGCTGATGCTGGGCTTGCTAATTTGTTAAAAAGAATAGATTGAGTTCCTTTAAAACTGGAAAGACACTACTGAGACAGTGTTAAAGTTGTTGTTGGTGGTGGTGGTTATTGTGGCATAGAAAACGCTTGCATGCTCTTGGTCTATCGACAAATTATGGGACCATTGAGAAGTTTTGGGTGTTTTTTTTTGGCTTCGTGCGGTTGGTCCGAATTTGAAAGTTGTTGGTGTAGTCATTCAAATCGGCTCCTGCTTTAATCCTTTTAAAGGACTCGCTCCCGTTAGCAAAGTGCCATGCAGCCCCTTGAAAAACCTTTCCGCGTGCTCCATTTTTGGTAAGTCAGCCTGCGAAGTCCTATTCGACTCGGTTTAAGGGATCCCTAAAAAGCGCAGGGCAACACGCCGTACCCCAATTCCATTGCCCTGCGCCTTATATGGTGCTGATCAAGCTAATCGCTAGAAGTGCCTACTGATTTCCGCTATGCAGCCGTAAAGACATGCAAATTAGGCTGTCCTGCTCTCTAGCGGCCTTCTCCCATAACCCCCTGCAGTAGGCCGGCCTTTTGCTTTTCTTTATTTGCATAACCCTAATGTATCCTGGGTAATATATTTTGTCATTTGTAGCTTGATAAACTCTTTCAAGTGGTGTTTTTGTTTGACTTATCCTTTTGGGCAATCAATTCTGCACCTTATTTGGCTACGTTTTTGCTTAGAAATGATACCGTCTACGGAGTCACCCTGAATGGAGCAGCATCCGTCTGCCCCCGGAGACCTCCTTTAGAGCATTGGTCCTTTATACTCTGGTTTCTCTTCAGATTGAATAAATCTTTCGCCTTTTACTAAAGATTTCCGTGGAGAGGAACAACCATGAGTTTCAGAGAATTTTTTGATGCCTAGCTGATGCTGGGCTTGCTAATTTGTTAAAAAGAATAGATTGAGTTCCTTTAAAACTGGAAAGACACTACTGAGACAGTGTTAAAGTTGTTGTTGGTGGTGGTGGTTATTGTGGCATGGAAAACGCTTGCATGCTCTTGGTCTATCGACAAATTATGGGACCATTGAGAAGTTTTGGGTGGTTTTTTTTTGGCTTCGTGCGGTTGGTCCGAATTTGAAAGTTGTTGGTGTAGTCATTCAAATCGGCTCCTGCTTTAATCCTTTTAAAGGACTCGCTCCCGTTAGCAAAGTGCCATGCAGCCCCTTGAAAAACCTTTCCGCGTGCTCCATTTTTGGTAAGTCAGCCTGCGAAGTCCTATTCGACTCGGTTAAAGGGATCCTTAAAAAGCGCAGGGCAACACGCCGTACCCCAATTCCATTGCCCTGCGCCTTATATGGTGCTGATCAAGCTAATCGCTAGAAGTGCCTACTGATTTCCGCTATGCAGCCGTAAAGACATGCAAATTAGGCTGTCCTGCTCTCTAGCGG
>NW_028119878.1:102500-115011 GCF_965119305.1 Pelophylax lessonae
AGAAGTTTTGGGTGGTTTTTTTTTGGCTTCGTGCGGTTGGTCCGAATTTGAAAGTTGTTGGTGTAGTCATTCAAATCGGCTCCTGCTTTAATCCTTTTAAAGGACTCGCTCCCGTTAGCAAAGTGCCATGCAGCCCCTTGAAAAACCTTTCCGCGTGCTCCATTTTTGGTAAGTCAGCCTGCGAAGTCCTATTCGACTCGGTTAAAGGGATCCTTAAAAAGCGCAGGGCAACACGCCGTACCCCAATTCCATTGCCCTGCGCCTTATATGGTGCTGATCAAGCTAATCGCTAGAAGTGCCTACTGATTTCCGCTATGCAGCCGTAAAGACATGCAAATTAGGCTGTCCTGCTCTCTAGCGGCCTTCTCCCATAACCCCCTGCAGTAGGCCGGCCTTTCGCTTTTCTTTATTTGCATAACCCTAATGTATCCTGGGTAATATATTTTGTCATTTGTAGCTTGATAAACTCTTTCAAGTGGTGTTTTTGTTTGACTTATCATTTTGGGCAATCAATTCTGCACCTTATTTGGCTACGCTTTTGCTTAGAAATGATACCGTCTACGGAGTCACCCTGAATGGAGCAGCATCCGTCTGCCCCCGGAGACCTCCTTTAGAGCATTGGTCCTTTATACTCTGGTTTCTCTTCAGATCGAATAAATCTTTTGCCTTTTACTAAAGATTTCCGTGGAGAGGAACAACCATGAGTTTCAGAGAATTTTTTGATGCCTAGCTGATGCTGGGCTTGCTAATTTGTTAAAAAGAATAGATTGAGTTCCTTTAAAACTGGAAAGACACTACTGAGACAGTGTTAAAGTTGTTGTTGGTGGTGGTGGTTATTGTGGCATAGAAAACGCTTGCATGCTCTTGGTCTATCGACAAATTATGGGACCATTGAGAAGTTTTGGGTGTTTTTTTTTGGCTTCGTGCGGTTGGTCCGAATTTGAAAGTTGTTGGTGTAGTCATTCAAATCGGCTCCTGCTTTAATCCTTTTAAAGGACTCGCTCCCGTTAGCAAAGTGCCATGCAGCCCCTTGAAAAACCTTTCCGCGTGCTCCATTTTTGGTAAGTCAGCCTGCGAAGTCCTATTCGACTCGGTTTAAGGGATCCCTAAAAAGCGCAGGGCAACACGCCGTACCCCAATTCCATTGCCCTGCGCCTTATATGGTGCTGATCAAGCTAATCGCTAGAAGTGCCTACTGATTTCCGCTATGCAGCCGTAAAGACATGCAAATTAGGCTGTCCTGCTCTCTAGCGGCCTTCTCCCATAACCCCCTGCAGTAGGCCGGCCTTTTGCTTTTCTTTATTTGCATAACCCTAATGTATCCTGGGTAATATATTTTGTCATTTGTAGCTTGATAAACTCTTTCAAGTGGTGTTTTTGTTTGACTTATCCTTTTGGGCAATCAATTCTGCACCTTATTTGGCTACGTTTTTGCTTAGAAATGATACCGTCTACGGAGTCACCCTGAATGGAGCAGCATCCGTCTGCCCCCGGAGACCTCCTTTAGAGCATTGGTCCTTTATACTCTGGTTTCTCTTCAGATCGAATAAATCTTTCGCCTTTTACTAAAGATTTCCGTGGAGAGGAACAACCATGAGTTTCAGAGAATTTTTTGATGCCTAGCTGATGCTGGGCTTGCTAATTTGTTAAAAAGAATAGATTGAGTTCCTTTAAAACTGGAAAGACACTACTGAGACAGTGTTAAAGTTGTTGTTGGTGGTGGTGGTTATTGTGGCATAGAAAACGCTTGCATGCTCTTGGTCTATCGACAAATTATGGGACCATTGAGAAGTTTTGGGTGGTTTTTTTTTGGCTTCGTGCGGTTGGTCCGAATTTGAAAGTTGTTGGTGTAGTCATTCAAATCGGCTCCTGCTTTAATCCTTTTAAAGGACTCGCTCCCGTTAGCAAAGTGCCATGCAGCCCCTTGAAAAACCTTTCCGCGTGCTCCATTTTTGGTAAGTCAGCCTGCGAAGTCCTATTCGACTCGGTTAAAGGGATCCCTAAAAAGCGCAGGGCAACACGCCGTACCCCAATTCCATTGCCCTGCGCCTTATATGGTGCTGATCAAGCTAATCGCTAGAAGTGCCTACTGATTTCCGCTATGCAGCCGTAAAGACATGCAAATTAGGCTGTCCTGCTCTCTAGCGGCCTTCTCCCATAACCCCCTGCAGTAGGCCGGCCTTTCGCTTTTCTTTATTTGCATAACCCTAATGTATCCTGGGTAATATATTTTGTCATTTGTAGCTTGATAAACTCTTTCAAGTGGTGTTTTTGTTTGACTTATCCTTTTGGGCAATCAATTCTGCACCTTATTTGGCTACGTTTTTGCTTAGAAATGATACCGTCTACGGAGTCACCCTGAATGGAGCAGCATCCGTCTGCCCCCGGAGACCTCCTTTAGAGCATTGGTCCTTTATACTCTGGTTTCTCTTCAGATCGAATAAATCTTTCGCCTTTTACTAAAGATTTCCGTGGAGAGGAACAACCATGAGTTTCAGAGAATTTTTTGATGCCTAGCTGATGCTGGGCTTGCTAATTTGTTAAAAAGAATAGATTGAGTTCCTTTAAAACTGGAAAGACACTACTGAGACAGTGTTAAAGTTGTTGTTGGTGGTGGTGGTTATTGTGGCATAGAAAACGCTTGCATGCTCTTGGTCTATCGACAAATTATGGGACCATTGAGAAGTTTTGGGTGGTTTTTTTTTGGCTTCGTGCGGTTGGTCCGAATTTGAAAGTTGTTGGTGTAGTCATTCAAATCGGCTCCTGCTTTAATCCTTTTAAAGGACTCGCTCCCGTTAGCAAAGTGCCATGCAGCCCCTTGAAAAACCTTTCCGCGTGCTCCATTTTTGGTAAGTCAGCCTGCGAAGTCCTATTCGACTCGGTTAAAGGGATCCTTAAAAAGCGCAGGGCAACACGCCGTACCCCAATTCCATTGCCCTGCGCCTTATATGGTGCTGATCAAGCTAATCGCTAGAAGTGCCTACTGATTTCCGCTATGCAGCCGTAAAGACATGCAAATTAGGCTGTCCTGCTCTCTAGCGGCCTTCTCCCATAACCCCCTGCAGTAGGCCGGCCTTTCGCTTTTCTTTATTTGCATAACCCTAATGTATCCTGGGTAATATATTTTGTCATTTGTAGCTTGATAAACTCTTTCAAGTGGTGTTTTTGTTTGACTTATCATTTTGGGCAATCAATTCTGCACCTTATTTGGCTACGCTTTTGCTTAGAAATGATACCGTCTACGGAGTCACCCTGAATGGAGCAGCATCCGTCTGCCCCCGGAGACCTCCTTTAGAGCATTGGTCCTTTATACTCTGGTTTCTCTTCAGATCGAATAAATCTTTTGCCTTTTACTAAAGATTTCCGTGGAGAGGAACAACCATGAGTTTCAGAGAATTTTTTGATGCCTAGCTGATGCTGGGCTTGCTAATTTGTTAAAAAGAATAGATTGAGTTCCTTTAAAACTGGAAAGACACTACTGAGACAGTGTTAAAGTTGTTGTTGGTGGTGGTGGTTATTGTGGCATAGAAAACGCTTGCATGCTCTTGGTCTATCGACAAATTATGGGACCATTGAGAAGTTTTGGGTGTTTTTTTTTGGCTTCGTGCGGTTGGTCCGAATTTGAAAGTTGTTGGTGTAGTCATTCAAATCGGCTCCTGCTTTAATCCTTTTAAAGGACTCGCTCCCGTTAGCAAAGTGCCATGCAGCCCCTTGAAAAACCTTTCCGCGTGCTCCATTTTTGGTAAGTCAGCCTGCGAAGTCCTATTCGACTCGGTTTAAGGGATCCCTAAAAAGCGCAGGGCAACACGCCGTACCCCAATTCCATTGCCCTGCGCCTTATATGGTGCTGATCAAGCTAATCGCTAGAAGTGCCTACTGATTTCCGCTATGCAGCCGTAAAGACATGCAAATTAGGCTGTCCTGCTCTCTAGCGGCCTTCTCCCATAACCCCCTGCAGTAGGCCGGCCTTTTGCTTTTCTTTATTTGCATAACCCTAATGTATCCTGGGTAATATATTTTGTCATTTGTAGCTTGATAAACTCTTTCAAGTGGTGTTTTTGTTTGACTTATCCTTTTGGGCAATCAATTCTGCACCTTATTTGGCTACGTTTTTGCTTAGAAATGATACCGTCTACGGAGTCACCCTGAATGGAGCAGCATCCGTCTGCCCCCGGAGACCTCCTTTAGAGCATTGGTCCTTTATACTCTGGTTTCTCTTCAGATTGAATAAATCTTTCGCCTTTTACTAAAGATTTCCGTGGAGAGGAACAACCATGAGTTTCAGAGAATTTTTTGATGCCTAGCTGATGCTGGGCTTGCTAATTTGTTAAAAAGAATAGATTGAGTTCCTTTAAAACTGGAAAGACACTACTGAGACAGTGTTAAAGTTGTTGTTGGTGGTGGTGGTTATTGTGGCATAGAAAACGCTTGCATGCTCTTGGTCTATCGACAAATTATGGGACCATTGAGAAGTTTTGGGTGGTTTTTTTTTGGCTTCGTGCGGTTGGTCCGAATTTGAAAGTTGTTGGTGTAGTCATTCAAATCGGCTCCTGCTTTAATCCTTTTAAAGGACTCGCTCCCGTTAGCAAAGTGCCATGCAGCCCCTTGAAAAACCTTTCCGCGTGCTCCATTTTTGGTAAGTCAGCCTGCGAAGTCCTATTCGACTCGGTTAAAGGGATCCTTAAAAAGCGCAGGGCAACACGCCGTACCCCAATTCCATTGCCCTGCGCCTTATATGGTGCTGATCAAGCTAATCGCTAGAAGTGCCTACTGATTTCCGCTATGCAGCCGTAAAGACATGCAAATTAGGCTGTCCTGCTCTCTAGCGGCCTTCTCCCATAACCCCCTGCAGTAGGCCGGCCTTTCGCTTTTCTTTATTTGCATAACCCTAATGTATCCTGGGTAATATATTTTGTCATTTGTAGCTTGATAAACTCTTTCAAGTGGTGTTTTTGTTTGACTTATCATTTTGGGCAATCAATTCTGCACCTTATTTGGCTACGCTTTTGCTTAGAAATGATACCGTCTACGGAGTCACCCTGAATGGAGCAGCATCCGTCTGCCCCCGGAGACCTCCTTTAGAGCATTGGTCCTTTATACTCTGGTTTCTCTTCAGATCGAATAAATCTTTTGCCTTTTACTAAAGATTTCCGTGGAGAGGAACAACCATGAGTTTCAGAGAATTTTTTGATGCCTAGCTGATGCTGGGCTTGCTAATTTGTTAAAAAGAATAGATTGAGTTCCTTTAAAACTGGAAAGACACTACTGAGACAGTGTTAAAGTTGTTGTTGGTGGTGGTGGTTATTGTGGCATAGAAAACGCTTGCATGCTCTTGGTCTATCGACAAATTATGGGACCATTGAGAAGTTTTGGGTGTTTTTTTTTGGCTTCGTGCGGTTGGTCCGAATTTGAAAGTTGTTGGTGTAGTCATTCAAATCGGCTCCTGCTTTAATCCTTTTAAAGGACTCGCTCCCGTTAGCAAAGTGCCATGCAGCCCCTTGAAAAACCTTTCCGCGTGCTCCATTTTTGGTAAGTCAGCCTGCGAAGTCCTATTCGACTCGGTTTAAGGGATCCCTAAAAAGCGCAGGGCAACACGCCGTACCCCAATTCCATTGCCCTGCGCCTTATATGGTGCTGATCAAGCTAATCGCTAGAAGTGCCTACTGATTTCCGCTATGCAGCCGTAAAGACATGCAAATTAGGCTGTCCTGCTCTCTAGCGGCCTTCTCCCATAACCCCCTGCAGTAGGCCGGCCTTTTGCTTTTCTTTATTTGCATAACCCTAATGTATCCTGGGTAATATATTTTGTCATTTGTAGCTTGATAAACTCTTTCAAGTGGTGTTTTTGTTTGACTTATCCTTTTGGGCAATCAATTCTGCACCTTATTTGGCTACGTTTTTGCTTAGAAATGATACCGTCTACGGAGTCACCCTGAATGGAGCAGCATCCGTCTGCCCCCGGAGACCTCCTTTAGAGCATTGGTCCTTTATACTCTGGTTTCTCTTCAGATCGAATAAATCTTTCGCCTTTTACTAAAGATTTCCGTGGAGAGGAACAACCATGAGTTTCAGAGAATTTTTTGATGCCTAGCTGATGCTGGGCTTGCTAATTTGTTAAAAAGAATAGATTGAGTTCCTTTAAAACTGGAAAGACACTACTGAGACAGTGTTAAAGTTGTTGTTGGTGGTGGTGGTTATTGTGGCATAGAAAACGCTTGCATGCTCTTGGTCTATCGACAAATTATGGGACCATTGAGAAGTTTTGGGTGGTTTTTTTTTGGCTTCGTGCGGTTGGTCCGAATTTGAAAGTTGTTGGTGTAGTCATTCAAATCGGCTCCTGCTTTAATCCTTTTAAAGGACTCGCTCCCGTTAGCAAAGTGCCATGCAGCCCCTTGAAAAACCTTTCCGCGTGCTCCATTTTTGGTAAGTCAGCCTGCGAAGTCCTATTCGACTCGGTTAAAGGGATCCTTAAAAAGCGCAGGGCAACACGCCGTACCCCAATTCCATTGCCCTGCGCCTTATATGGTGCTGATCAAGCTAATCGCTAGAAGTGCCTACTGATTTCCGCTATGCAGCCGTAAAGACATGCAAATTAGGCTGTCCTGCTCTCTAGCGGCCTTCTCCCATAACCCCCTGCAGTAGGCCGGCCTTTCGCTTTTCTTTATTTGCATAACCCTAATGTATCCTGGGTAATATATTTTGTCATTTGTAGCTTGATAAACTCTTTCAAGTGGTGTTTTTGTTTGACTTATCATTTTGGGCAATCAATTCTGCACCTTATTTGGCTACGCTTTTGCTTAGAAATGATACCGTCTACGGAGTCACCCTGAATGGAGCAGCATCCGTCTGCCCCCGGAGACCTCCTTTAGAGCATTGGTCCTTTATACTCTGGTTTCTCTTCAGATCGAATAAATCTTTTGCCTTTTACTAAAGATTTCCGTGGAGAGGAACAACCATGAGTTTCAGAGAATTTTTTGATGCCTAGCTGATGCTGGGCTTGCTAATTTGTTAAAAAGAATAGATTGAGTTCCTTTAAAACTGGAAAGACACTACTGAGACAGTGTTAAAGTTGTTGTTGGTGGTGGTGGTTATTGTGGCATAGAAAACGCTTGCATGCTCTTGGTCTATCGACAAATTATGGGACCATTGAGAAGTTTTGGGTGTTTTTTTTTGGCTTCGTGCGGTTGGTCCGAATTTGAAAGTTGTTGGTGTAGTCATTCAAATCGGCTCCTGCTTTAATCCTTTTAAAGGACTCGCTCCCGTTAGCAAAGTGCCATGCAGCCCCTTGAAAAACCTTTCCGCGTGCTCCATTTTTGGTAAGTCAGCCTGCGAAGTCCTATTCGACTCGGTTTAAGGGATCCCTAAAAAGCGCAGGGCAACACGCCGTACCCCAATTCCATTGCCCTGCGCCTTATATGGTGCTGATCAAGCTAATCGCTAGAAGTGCCTACTGATTTCCGCTATGCAGCCGTAAAGACATGCAAATTAGGCTGTCCTGCTCTCTAGCGGCCTTCTCCCATAACCCCCTGCAGTAGGCCGGCCTTTTGCTTTTCTTTATTTGCATAACCCTAATGTATCCTGGGTAATATATTTTGTCATTTGTAGCTTGATAAACTCTTTCAAGTGGTGTTTTTGTTTGACTTATCCTTTTGGGCAATCAATTCTGCACCTTATTTGGCTACGTTTTTGCTTAGAAATGATACCGTCTACGGAGTCACCCTGAATGGAGCAGCATCCGTCTGCCCCCGGAGACCTCCTTTAGAGCATTGGTCCTTTATACTCTGGTTTCTCTTCAGATTGAATAAATCTTTCGCCTTTTACTAAAGATTTCCGTGGAGAGGAACAACCATGAGTTTCAGAGAATTTTTTGATGCCTAGCTGATGCTGGGCTTGCTAATTTGTTAAAAAGAATAGATTGAGTTCCTTTAAAACTGGAAAGACACTACTGAGACAGTGTTAAAGTTGTTGTTGGTGGTGGTGGTTATTGTGGCATGGAAAACGCTTGCATGCTCTTGGTCTATCGACAAATTATGGGACCATTGAGAAGTTTTGGGTGGTTTTTTTTTGGCTTCGTGCGGTTGGTCCGAATTTGAAAGTTGTTGGTGTAGTCATTCAAATCGGCTCCTGCTTTAATCCTTTTAAAGGACTCGCTCCCGTTAGCAAAGTGCCATGCAGCCCCTTGAAAAACCTTTCCGCGTGCTCCATTTTTGGTAAGTCAGCCTGCGAAGTCCTATTCGACTCGGTTAAAGGGATCCTTAAAAAGCGCAGGGCAACACGCCGTACCCCAATTCCATTGCCCTGCGCCTTATATGGTGCTGATCAAGCTAATCGCTAGAAGTGCCTACTGATTTCCGCTATGCAGCCGTAAAGACATGCAAATTAGGCTGTCCTGCTCTCTAGCGGCCTTCTCCCATAACCCCCTGCAGTAGGCCGGCCTTTTGCTTTTCTTTATTTGCATAACCCTAATGTATCCTGGGTAATATATTTTGTCATTTGTAGCTTGATAAACTCTTTCAAGTGGTGTTTTTGTTTGACTTATCCTTTTGGGCAATCAATTCTGCACCTTATTTGGCTACGTTTTTGCTTAGAAATGATACCGTCTACGGAGTCACCCTGAATGGAGCAGCATCCGTCTGCCCCCGGAGACCTCCTTTAGAGCATTGGTCCTTTATACTCTGGTTTCTCTTCAGATTGAATAAATCTTTCGCCTTTTACTAAAGATTTCCGTGGAGAGGAACAACCATGAGTTTCAGAGAATTTTTTGATGCCTAGCTGATGCTGGGCTTGCTAATTTGTTAAAAAGAATAGATTGAGTTCCTTTAAAACTGTAAAGACACTACTGAGACAGTGTTAAAGTTGTTGTTGGTGGTGGTGGTTATTGTGGCATAGAAAACGCTTGCATGCTCTTGGTCTATCGACAAATTATGGGACCATTGAGAAGTTTTGGGTGTTTTTTTTTGGCTTCGTGCGGTTGGTCCGAATTTGAAAGTTGTTGGTGTAGTCATTCAAATCGGCTCCTGCTTTAATCCTTTTAAAGGACTCGCTCCCGTTAGCAAAGTGCCATGCAGCCCCTTGAAAAACCTTTCCGCGTGCTCCATTTTTGGTAAGTCAGCCTGCGAAGTCCTATTCGACTCGGTTTAAGGGATCCCTAAAAAGCGCAGGGCAACACGCCGTACCCCAATTCCATTGCCCTGCGCCTTATATGGTGCTGATCAAGCTAATCGCTAGAAGTGCCTACTGATTTCCGCTATGCAGCCGTAAAGACATGCAAATTAGGCTGTCCTGCTCTCTAGCGGCCTTCTCCCATAACCCCCTGCAGTAGGCCGGCCTTTTGCTTTTCTTTATTTGCATAACCCTAATGTATCCTGGGTAATATATTTTGTCATTTGTAGCTTGATAAACTCTTTCAAGTGGTGTTTTTGTTTGACTTATCCTTTTGGGCAATCAATTCTGCACCTTATTTGGCTACGTTTTTGCTTAGAAATGATACCGTCTACGGAGTCACCCTGAATGGAGCAGCATCCGTCTGCCCCCGGAGACCTCCTTTAGAGCATTGGTCCTTTATACTCTGGTTTCTCTTCAGATTGAATAAATCTTTCGCCTTTTACTAAAGATTTCCGTGGAGAGGAACAACCATGAGTTTCAGAGAATTTTTTGATGCCTAGCTGATGCTGGGCTTGCTAATTTGTTAAAAAGAATAGATTGAGTTCCTTTAAAACTGGAAAGACACTACTGAGACAGTGTTAAAGTTGTTGTTGGTGGTGGTGGTTATTGTGGCATAGAAAACGCTTGCATGCTCTTGGTCTATCGACAAATTATGGGACCATTGAGAAGTTTTGGGTGGTTTTTTTTTGGCTTCGTGCGGTTGGTCCGAATTTGAAAGTTGTTGGTGTAGTCATTCAAATCGGCTCCTGCTTTAATCCTTTTAAAGGACTCGCTCCCGTTAGCAAAGTGCCATGCAGCCCCTTGAAAAACCTTTCCGCGTGCTCCATTTTTGGTAAGTCAGCCTGCGAAGTCCTATTCGACTCGGTTAAAGGGATCCTTAAAAAGCGCAGGGCAACACGCCGTACCCCAATTCCATTGCCCTGCGCCTTATATGGTGCTGATCAAGCTAATCGCTAGAAGTGCCTACTGATTTCCGCTATGCAGCCGTAAAGACATGCAAATTAGGCTGTCCTGCTCTCTAGCGGCCTTCTCCCATAACCCCCTGCAGTAGGCCGGCCTTTCGCTTTTCTTTATTTGCATAACCCTAATGTATCCTGGGTAATATATTTTGTCATTTGTAGCTTGATAAACTCTTTCAAGTGGTGTTTTTGTTTGACTTATCATTTTGGGCAATCAATTCTGCACCTTATTTGGCTACGCTTTTGCTTAGAAATGATACCGTCTACGGAGTCACCCTGAATGGAGCAGCATCCGTCTGCCCCCGGAGACCTCCTTTAGAGCATTGGTCCTTTATACTCTGGTTTCTCTTCAGATCGAATAAATCTTTCGCCTTTTACTAAAGATTTCCGTGGAGAGGAACAACCATGAGTTTCAGAGAATTTTTTGATGCCTAGCTGATGCTGGGCTTGCTAATTTGTTAAAAAGAATAGATTGAGTTCCTTTAAAACTGGAAAGACACTACTGAGACAGTGTTAAAGTTGTTGTTGGTGGTGGTGGTTATTGTGGCATAGAAAACGCTTGCATGCTCTTGGTCTATCGACAAATTATGGGACCATTGAGAAGTTTTGGGTGTTTTTTTTTGGCTTCGTGCGGTTGGTCCGAATTTGAAAGTTGTTGGTGTAGTCATTCAAATCGGCTCCTGCTTTAATCCTTTTAAAGGACTCGCTCCCGTTAGCAAAGTGCCATGCAGCCCCTTGAAAAACCTTTCCGCGTGCTCCATTTTTGGTAAGTCAGCCTGCGAAGTCCTATTCGACTCGGTTTAAGGGATCCCTAAAAAGCGCAGGGCAACACGCCGTACCCCAATTCCATTGCCCTGCGCCTTATATGGTGCTGATCAAGCTAATCGCTAGAAGTGCCTACTGATTTCCGCTATGCAGCCGTAAAGACATGCAAATTAGGCTGTCCTGCTCTCTAGCGGCCTTCTCCCATAACCCCCTGCAGTAGGCCGGCCTTTTGCTTTTCTTTATTTGCATAACCCTAATGTATCCTGGGTAATATATTTTGTCATTTGTAGCTTGATAAACTCTTTCAAGTGGTGTTTTTGTTTGACTTATCATTTTGGGCAATCAATTCTGCACCTTATTTGGCTACGCTTTTGCTTAGAAATGATACCGTCTACGGAGTCACCCTGAATGGAGCAGCATCCGTCTGCCCCCGGAGACCTCCTTTAGAGCATTGGTCCTTTATACTCTGGTTTCTCTTCAGATCGAATAAATCTTTCGCCTTTTACTAAAGATTTCCGTGGAGAGGAACAACCATGAGTTTCAGAGAATTTTTTGATGCCTAGCTGATGCTGGGCTTGCTAATTTGTTAAAAAGAATAGATTGAGTTCCTTTAAAACTGGAAAGACACTACTGAGACAGTGTTAAAGTTGTTGTTGGTGGTGGTGGTTATTGTGGCATAGAAAACGCTTGCATGCTCTTGGTCTATCGACAAATTATGGGACCATTGAGAAGTTTTGGGTGGTTTTTTTTTGGCTTCGTGCGGTTGGTCCGAATTTGAAAGTTGTTGGTGTAGTCATTCAAATCGGCTCCTGCTTTAATCCTTTTAAAGGACTCGCTCCCGTTAGCAAAGTGCCATGCAGCCCCTTGAAAAACCTTTCCGCGTGCTCCATTTTTGGTAAGTCAGCCTGCGAAGTCCTATTCGACTCGGTTAAAGGGATCCCTAAAAAGCGCAGGGCAACACGCCGTACCCCAATTCCATTGCCCTGCGCCTTATATGGTGCTGATCAAGCTAATCGCTAGAAGTGCCTACTGATTTCCGCTATGCAGCCGTAAAGACATGCAAATTAGGCTGTCCTGCTCTCTAGCGGCCTTCTCCCATAACCCCCTGCAGTAGGCCGGCCTTTCGCTTTTCTTTATTTGCATAACCCTAATGTATCCTGGGTAATATATTTTGTCATTTGTAGCTTGATAAACTCTTTCAAGTGGTGTTTTTGTTTGACTTATCCTTTTGGGCAATCAATTCTGCACCTTATTTGGCTACGTTTTTGCTTAGAAATGATACCGTCTACGGAGTCACCCTGAATGGAGCAGCATCCGTCTGCCCCCGGAGACCTCCTTTAGAGCATTGGTCCTTTATACTCTGGTTTCTCTTCAGATCGAATAAATCTTTCGCCTTTTACTAAAGATTTCCGTGGAGAGGAACAACCATGAGTTTCAGAGAATTTTTTGATGCCTAGCTGATGCTGGGCTTGCTAATTTGTTAAAAAGAATAGATTGAGTTCCTTTAAAACTGGAAAGACACTACTGAGACAGTGTTAAAGTTGTTGTTGGTGGTGGTGGTTATTGTGGCATAGAAAACGCTTGCATGCTCTTGGTCTATCGACAAATTATGGGACCATTGA
>NW_028119877.1:0-114123 GCF_965119305.1 Pelophylax lessonae
GGAAAAGTAGCATCTTCCACCTTCTTTTGGTTGATCAATCACCTAGAGAAAGAAATACTGGCCTCCAACCTCCCCTATAGCCAGTCCAACACACGCCTAAGAAAGGTAGCATCTTCCAACATCTTCTTTTGGCTGATCCAACAATCACCTAGAAAGAAAAATACTGGCCTCCAACCTCCCCTGTAGCCAGTCCAACACACACCTAGGAAAAGTAGCATCTTCCACCCTCTTTTGGTCGATCAATCACCTAGAAAGAGAAATACTAGCCTCCAACCTCCCCTTTTGCCAGCCTCCTACCTCTTCTTTTGGCTGATCCAACACTCACCGAGAAAGAAGAATCTTGGCCTCCAACCTTCGCTGTAGCGATTCCAACACGTGCCGAAGAAAGGTAGCATCTTCCAACATCTTCTTTTGGCTGATCCAAGAATCACCTAGAAAGAAAAATACTGGCCTCCAACCTCCCCTGTAGCCAGTCCAACACACACCTTGGAAAAGTAGCATCTTCCACCTTCTTTTGGTTGATCAATCACCTAGAAAAAGAAATACTGGCCTCCAACCTCCCCTATAGCCAGTCCAACACACGCCTAAGAAAGGTAGCATCTTCCAACATCTTCTTTTGGCTGATCCAACAATCACCTAGAAAGAAAAATACTGGCCTCCAACCTCCCCTGTAGCCAGTCCAACACACACCTTGGAAAAGTAGATTCTTCCACCTTCTTTTGGTTGATCAATTACCTAGAAAAAGAAATACTGGCCTCCAACCTCCCCTATAGCCAGTCCAACACACGCCTAAGATAGGTAGCATCTTCCAACATCTTCTTTTGGCTGATCCAACAATCACCTAGAAAGAAAAATACTGGCCTCCAACCTCCCCTGTAGCCAGTCCAACACACACCTTGGAAAAGTAGATTCTTCCACCTTCTTTTGGTTGATCAATTACCTAGAAAAAGAAATACTGGCCTCCAACCTCCCCTATAGCCAGTCCAACACACGCCTAAGAAAGATAGCATCTTCCAACATCTTCTTTTGGCTGATCCAACAATCACATAGAAAGAAAAATACTGGCCTCCAACCTCCCCTGTAGCCAGTCCAACACACACCTAGGAAAAGTAGCATCTTCCACCCTCTTTTGGTCGATCAATCACCTAGAAAGAGAAATACTAGCCTCCAACCTCCCCTTTTGCCAGTCGAACACACACCTAAGAAAAGTAGCAGCCTCCTACCTCTTCTTTTGGCTGATCCAACACTCACCGAGAAAGAAGAATCTTGGCCTCCAACCTTCGCTGTAGCGATTCCAACACGTGCCGAAGAAAGGTAGCATCTTCCAACCTCTTTTGGCCGGTCCAACAATCACCTAGAAAGGGACATACTGGCCTCCAACCTCCCCTATAGCCAGTCCAACACACACCTAAGTAGCATCTTCCAACCTCTTCTTTTGGCTGATCCAACAATCACCTAGAAAGAAAAATACTGGCCTCCAACCTCCCCTATAGCCAGTCCAACACACGCCTAAGAAAGGTAGCATCTTCCAACATCTTCTTTTGGCTGATCCAACAATCACCTAGAAAGAAAAATACTGGCCTCCAACCTCCCCTGTAGCCAGTCCATCACACACCTTGGAAAAGTAAGCATCTTCCACCTTCTTTTGGTTGATCAATCACCTAGAAAAAGAAATACTGGCCTCCAACCTCCCCTATAGCCAGTCCAACACACGCCTAAGAAAGGTAGCATCTTCCAACATCTTCTTTTGGCTGATCCAACAATCACCTAGACAGAAAAATACTGGCCTCCAACCTCCCCTGTAGCCAGTCCAACACACACCTTGGAAAAGTAGCATCTTCCACCTTCTTTTGGTTGATCAATCACCTAGAAAAAGAAATACTGGCCTCCAACCTCCCCTATAGCCAGTCCAACACACGCCTAAGAAAGGTAGCATCTTCCAACATCTTCTTTTGGCTGATCCAACAATCACCTAGAAAGAAAAATACTGGCCTCCAACCTCCCCTGTAGCCAGTCCAACACACACCTTGGAAAAGTAGATTCTTCCACCTTCTTTTGGTTGATCAATCACCTAGAAAAAGAAATACTGGCCTCCAACCTCCCCTATAGCCAGTCCAACACACACCTTGGAAAAGTAAGCATCTTCCACCTTCTTTTGGTTGATCAATCACCTAGAAAAAGAAATACTGGCCTCCAACCTCCCCTATAGCCAGTCCAACACACGCCTAAGAAAGGTAGCATCTTCCAACATCTTCTTTTGGCTGATCCAACAATCACCTAGAAAGAAAAATACTGGCCTCCAACCTCCCCTGTAGCCAGTCCAACACACACCTTGGAAAAGTAAGCATCTTCCACCTTCTTTTGGTTGATCAATCACCTAGAAAAAGAAATACTGGCCTCCAACCTCCCCTATAGCCAGTCCAACACACGCCTAAGAAAGGTAGCATCTTCCAACATCTTCTTTTGGCTGATCCAACAATCACCTAGACAGAAAAATACTGGCCTCCAACCTCCCCTGTAGCCAGTCCAACACACACCTAAGAAAAGTAGCATCTTCCACCCTCTTTTGGTCGATCAATCACCTAGAAAGAGAAATACTAGCCTCCAACCTCCCCTTTTGCCAGTCGAACACACACCTAAGAAAAGTAGCAGCCTCCTACCTCTTCTTTTGGCTGATCCAACACTCACCGAGAAAGAAGAATCTTGGCCTCCAACCTTCGCTGTAGCGATTCCAACACGTGCCGAAGAAAGGTAGCATCTTCCAACCTCTTTTGGCCGATCCAACAATCACCTAGAAAGGGACATACTGGCCTCCAACCTCCCCTATAGCCAGTCCAACACACACCTAAAAAAGGTAGCATCTTCCAACCTCTTCTTTTGGCTGATCCAACAATCACCTAGAAAGAAAAATACTGGCCTCCAACCTCCCCTGTAGCCAGTCCAACACACACCTTGGAAAAGTAGCATCTTCCACCTTCTTTTGGTTGATCAATCACCTAGAAAAAGAAATACTGGCCTCCAACCTCCCCTATAGCCAGTCCAACACACGCCTAGGAAAGGTAGCATCTTCCAACATCTTCTTTTGGCTGATCCAACAATCACCTAGAAAGAAAAATACTGGCCTCCAACCTCCCCTGTAGCCAGTCCAACACACACCTTGGAAAAGTAGATTCTTCCACCTTCTTTTGGTTGACCAATTACCTAGAAAAAGAAATACTGGCCTCCAACCTCCCCTATAGCCAGTCCAACACACGCCTAAGAAAGGTAGCATCTTCCAACATCTTCTTTTGGCTGATCCAACAATCACCTAGAAAGAAAAATACTGGCCTCCAACCTCCCCTGTAGCCAGTCCAACACACACCTTGGAAAAGTAGCATCTTCCACCTTCTTTTGGTTGATTAATCACCTAGAAAAAGAAATACTGGCCTCCAACCTCCCCTATAGCCAGTCCAACACACGCCTAAGAAAGGTAGCATCTTCCAACATCTTCTTTTGGCTGATCAATCACCTAGAAAGAAAAATACTGGCCTCCAACCTCCCCTGTAGCCAGTCCAACACACACCTTGGAAAAGTAGCATCTTCCACCTTCTTTTGGTTGATCAATCACCTAGAAAAAGAAATACTGGCCTCCAACCTCCCCTTTTGCCAGTCGAACACACACCTAAGAAAAGTAGCAGCCTCCTACCTCTTCTTTTGGCTGATCCAACACTCACCGAGAAAGAAGAATCTTGGCCTCCAACCTTCGCTGTAGCGATTCCAACACGTGCCGAAGAAAGGTGGCACCTTCCAACCTCTTTTGGCCGATCCAACAATCACCTAGAAAGGGACATACTGGCCTCCAACCTCCCCTATAGCCAGTCCAACACACACCTAAGAAAGGTAGCATCTTCCAACATCTTCTTTTGGCTGATCCAAGAATCACCTAGAAAGAAAAATACTGGCCTCCAACCTCCCCTGTAGCCAGTCCAACACACACCTTGGAAAAGTAGCATCTTCCACCTTCTTTTGGTTGATCAATCACCTAGAAAAAGAAATACTGGCCTCCAACCTCCCCTATAGCCAGTCCAACACACGCCTAAGAAAGGTAGCATCTTCCAACATCTTCTTTTGGCTGATTCAACAATCACCTAGAAAGAAAAATACTGGCCTCCAACCTCCCCTGTAGCCAGTCCAACACACACCTTGGAAAAGTAGCATCTTCCACCTTCTTTTGGTTGATCAATCACCTAGAAAAAGAAATACTGGCCTCCAACCTCCCCTATAGCCAGTCCAACACACGCCTAAGAAAGGTAGCATCTTCCAACATCTTCTTTTGGCTGATCCAACAATCACCTAGAAAGAAAAATACTGGCCTCCAACCTCCCCTGTAGCCAGTCCAACACACACCTTGGAAAAGTAAGAATCTTCCACCTTCTTTTGGTTGATCAATCACCTAGAAAAAGAAATACTGGCCTCCAACCTCCCCTATAGCCAGTCCAACACACGCCTAAGAAAGGTAGCATCTTCCAACATCTTCTTTTGGCTGATCCAACAATCACCTAGACAGAAAAATACTGGCCTCCAACCTCCCCTGTAGCCAGTCCAACACACACCTTGGAAAAGTAGCATCTTCCACCTTCTTTTGGTTGATCAATCACCTAGAAAAAGAAATACTGGCCTCCAACCTCCCCTATAGCCAGTCCAACACACACCTAAGAAAGGTAGCATCTTCCAACATCTTCTTTTGGCTGATCCAAGAATCACCTAGAAAGAAAAATACTGGCCTCCAACCTCCCCTGTAGCCAGTCCAACACACACCTTGGAAAAGTAGCATCTTCCACCTTCTTTTGGTTGATCAATCACCTAGAAAAAGAAATACTGGCCTCCAACCTCCCCTATAGCCAGTCCAACACACGCCTAAGAAAGGTAGCATCTTCCAACATCTTCTTTTGGCTGATTCAACAATCACCTAGAAAGAAAAATACTGGCCTCCAACCTCCCCTGTAGCCAGTCCAACACACACCTTGGAAAAGTAGCATCTTCCACCTTCTTTTGGTTGATCAATCACCTAGAAAAAGAAATACTGGCCTCCAACCTCCCCTATAGCCAGTCCAACACACACCTTGGAAAAGTAGCATCTTCCACCCTCTTTTGGTCGATCAATCACCTAGAAAGAGAAATACTAGCCTCCAACCTCCCCTTTTGCCAGCCTCCTACCTCTTCTTTTGGCTGATCCAACACTCACCGAGAAAGAAGAATCTTGGCCTCCAACCTTCGCTGTAGCGATTCCAACACGTGCCGAAGAAAGGTAGCATCTTCCAACATCTTCTTTTGGCTGATCCAAGAATCACCTAGAAAGAAAAATACTGGCCTCCAACCTCCCCTGTAGCCAGTCCAACACACACCTTGGAAAAGTAGCATCTTCCACCTTCTTTTGGTTGATCAATCACCTAGAAAAAGAAATACTGGCCTCCAACCTCCCCTATAGCCAGTCCAACACACGCCTAAGAAAGGTAGCATCTTCCAACATCTTCTTTTGGCTGATCCAACAATCACCTAGAAAGAAAAATACTGGCCTCCAACCTCCCCTGTAGCCAGTCCAACACACACCTTGGAAAAGTAGATTCTTCCACCTTCTTTTGGTTGATCAATTACCTAGAAAAAGAAATACTGGCCTCCAACCTCCCCTATAGCCAGTCCAACACACGCCTAAGAAAGGTAGCATCTTCCAACATCTTCTTTTGGCTGATCCAACAATCACCTAGAAAGAAAAATACTGGCCTCCAACCTCCCCTGTAGCCAGTCCAACACACACCTTGGAAAAGTAGATTCTTCCACCTTCTTTTGGTTGATCAATTACCTAGAAAAAGAAATACTGGCCTCCAACCTCCCCTATAGCCAGTCCAACACACGCCTAAGAAAGATAGCATCTTCCAACATCTTCTTTTGGCTGATCCAACAATCACATAGAAAGAAAAATACTGGCCTCCAACCTCCCCTGTAGCCAGTCCAACACACACCTAGGAAAAGTAGCATCTTCCACCCTCTTTTGGTCGATCAATCACCTAGAAAGAGAAATACTAGCCTCCAACCTCCCCTTTTGCCAGTCGAACACACACCTAAGAAAAGTAGCAGCCTCCTACCTCTTCTTTTGGCTCATCCAACACTCACCGAGAAAGAAGAATCTTGGCCTCCAAACTTCGCTGTAGCGATTCCAACACATGCCGAAGAAAGGTAGCATCTTCCAACCTCTTTTGGCCGATCCAACAATCACCTAGAAAGGGACATACTGGCCTCCAACCTCCCCTATAGCCAGTCCAACACACACCTAAGAAAGGTAGCATCTTCCAACCTCTTCTTTTGGCTGATCCAACAATCACCTAGAAAGAAAAATACTGGCCTCCAACCTCCCCTGTAGCCAGTCCAACACACATCTTGGAAAAGTAGCATCTTCCACCTTCTTTTGGTTGATCAATCACCTAGAAAAAGAAATACTGGCCTCCAACCTCCCCTATAGCCAGTCCAACACACGCCTAAGAAAGGTAGCATCTTCCAACATCTTCTTTTGGCTGATCCAACAATCACCTAGAAAGAAAAATACTGGCCTCCAACCTCCCCTGTAGCCAGTCCAACACACTTTGGAAAAGTAGATTCTTCCACCTTCTTTTGGTTGATCAATTACCTAGAAAAAGAAATACTGGCCTCCAACCTCCCCTATAGCCAGTCCAACACACGCCTAAGAAAGGTAGCATCTTCCAACATCTTCTTTCGGCTGATCCAACAATCACCTAGAAAGAAAAATACTGGCCTCCAACCTCCCCTATAGCGAGTCCAACACACGCCTAAGAAAGGTAGCATCTTCCAACATCTTCTTTTGGCTGATCCAACAATCACCTAGACAGAAAAATACTGGCCTCCAACCTCCCCTGTAGCCAGTCCAACACACACCTTGGAAAAGTAGCATCTTCCACCTTCTTTTGGTTGATCAATCACCTAGAAAAAGAAATACTGGCCTCCAACCTCCCCTATAGCCAGTCCAACACACGCCTAAGAAAGGTAGCATCTTCCAACATCTTCTTTTGGCTGATCCAACAATCACCTAGAAAGAAAAATACTGGCCTCCAACCTCCCCTGTAGCCAGTCCAACACACACCTTGGAAAAGTAGATTCTTCCACCTTCTTTTGGTTGATCAATCACCTAGAAAAAGAAATACTGGCCTCCAACCTCCCCTATAGCCAGTCCAACACACGCCTAAGAAAGGTAGCATCTTCCAACATCTTCTTTTGGCTGATCCAACAATCACATAGAAAGAAAAATACTGGCCTCCAACCTCCCCTGTAGCCAGTCCAACACACACCTAAGAAAAGTAGCATCTTCCACCCTCTTTTGGTCGATCAATCACCTAGAAAGAGAAATACTAGCCTCCAACCTCCCCTTTTGCCAGTCGAACACACACCTAAGAAAAGTAGCAGCCTCCTACCTCTTCTTTTGGCTGATCCAACACTCACCGAGAAAGAAGAATCTTGGCCTCCAACCTTCGCTGTAGCGATTCCAACACGTGCCGAAGAAAGGTAGCATCTTCCAACCTCTTTTGGCCGATCCAACAATCACCTAGAAAGGGACATACTGGCCTCCAACCTCCCCTATAGCCAGTCCAACACACACCTAAGAAAGGTAGCATCTTCCAACCTCTTCTTTTGGCTGATCCAACAATCACCTAGAAAGAAAAATACTGGCCTCCAACCTCCCCTGTAGCCAGTCCAACACACACCTTGGAAAAGTAGCATCTTCCACCTTCTTTTGGTTGATCAATCACCTAGAAAAAGAAATACTGGCCTCCAACCTCCCCTATAGCCAGTCCAACACCAGCCTAGGAAAGGTAGCATCTTCCAACATCTTCTTTTGGCTGATCCAACAATCACCTAGAAAGAAAAATACTGGCCTCCAACCTCCCCTGTAGCCAGTCCAACACACACCTTGGAAAAGTAGATTCTTCCACCTTCTTTTGGTTGATCAATTACCTAGAAAAAGAAATACTGGCCTCCAACCTCCCCTATAGCCAGTCCAACACACGCCTAAGAAAGGTAGCATCTTCCAACATCTTCTTTTGGCTGATCCAACAATCACCTAGAAAGAAAAATACTGGCCTCCAACCTCCCCTGTAGCCAGTCCAACACACACCTTGGAAAAGTAGCATCTTCCACCTTCTTTTGGTTGATTAATCACCTAGAAAAAGAAATACTGGCCTCCAACCTCCCCTATAGCCAGTCCAACACACGCCTAAGAAAGGTAGCATCTTCCAACATCTTCTTTTGGCTGATCAATCACCTAGAAAGAAAAATACTGGCCTCCAACCTCCCCTGTAGCCAGTCCAACACACACCTTGGAAAAGTAGCATCTTCCACCTTCTTTTGGTTGATCAATCACCTAGAAAAAGAAATACTGGCCTCCAACCTCCCCTATAGCCAGTCCAACACACGCCTAAGAAAGGTAGCATCTTCCAACATTTTCTTTTGGCTGATCCAACAATCACCTAGAAAGAAAAATACTGGCCTCCAACCTCCCCTGTAGCCAGTCCAACACACACCTAGGAAAAGTAGCATCTTCCACCCTCTTTTGGTCGATCAATTACCTAGAAAGAGAAATACTAGCCTCCAACCTCCCCTTTTGCCAGTCGAACACACACCTAAGAAAAGTAGCAGCCTCCTACCTCTTCTTTTGGCTGATCCAACACTCACCGAGAAAGAAGAATCTTGGCCTCCAACCTTCGCTGTAGCGATTCCAACACGTGCCGAAGAAAGGTAGCATCTTCCAACCTTTTGGCCGATCCAACAATCACCTAGAAAGGGACATACTGGCCTCCAACCTCCCCTATAGCCAGTCCAACACACACCTAAGAAAGGTAGCATCTTCCAACATCTTCTTTTGGCTGATCCAACAATCACCTAGAAAGAAAAATACTGGCCTCCAACCTCCCCTGTAGCCAGTCCAACACACACCTTGGAAAAGTAGCATCTTCCACCTTCATTTGGTTGATCAATCACCTAGAAAAAGAAATACTGGCCTCCAACCTCCCCTATAGCCAGTCCAACACACGCCTAAGAAAGGTAGCATCTTCCAACATCTTCTTTTGGCTGATTCAACAATCACCTAGAAAGAAAAATACTGGCCTCCAACCTCCCCTGTAGCCAGTCCAACACACACCTTGGAAAAGTAGCATCTTCCACCTTCTTTTGGTTGATCAATCACCTAGAAAAAGAAATACTGGCCTCCAACCTCCCCTATAGCCAGTCCAACACACGCCTAAGAAAGGTAGCATCTTCCAACATCTTCTTTTGGCTGATCCAACAATCACCTAGAAAGAAAAATACTGGCCTCCAACCTCCCCTGTAGCCAGTCCAACACACACCTAGGAAAAGTAGCATCTTCCACCCTCTTTTGGTCGATCAATCACCTAGAAAGAGAAATACTAGCCTCCAACCTCCCCTTTTGCCAGCCTCCTACCTCTTCTTTTGGCTGATCCAACACTCACCGAGAAAGAAGAATCTTGGCCTCCAACCTTCGCTGTAGCGATTCCAACACGTGCCGAAGAAAGGTAGCATCTTCCAACCTCTTTTGGCCGATCCAACAATCACCTAGAAAGGGACATACTGGCCTCCAACCTCCCCTATAGCCAGTCCAACACACGGCTAAGAAAGGTAGCATTTTCCAACATCTTCTTTTGGCTGATCCAACAATCACCTAGAAAGAAAAATACTGGCCTCCAACCTCCCCTGTAGCCAGTCCAACACACACCTTGGAAAAGTAGCATCTTCCACCTTCTTTTGGTTGATCAATCACCTACAAAAAGAAATACTGGCCTCCAACCTCCCCTATAGCCAGTCCAACACACGCCTAAGAAAGGTAGCATCTTCCAACATCTTCTTTTGGCTGATACAACAATCACCTAGAAAAAAAAATACTGGCCTCCAACCTCCCCTGTAGCCAGTCCAGCACACACCTTGGAAAAGTAGATTCTTCCACCTTCTTTTGGTTGATCAATCACCTAGAAAAAGAAATACTGGCCTCCAACCTCCCCTATAGCCAGTCCAACACACGCCTAAGAAAGGTAGCATCTTCCAACATCTTCTTTTGGCTGATCCAACAATCACCTAGAAAGAAAAATACTGGCCTCCAACCTCCCCTGTAGCCAGTCCAACACACACCTAGGAAAAGTAGCATCTTCCACCCTCTTTTGGTCGATCAATCACCTAGAAAGAGAAATACTAGCCTCCAACCTCCCCTTTTGCCAGCCTCCTACCTCTTCTTTTGGCTGATCCAACACTCACCGAGAAAGAAGAATCTTGGCCTCCAACCTTCGCTGTAGCGATTCCAACACGTGCCGAAGAAAGGTAGCATCTTCCAACATCTTCTTTTGGCTGATCCAACAATCACCTAGAAAGAAAAATACTGGCCTCCAACCTCCCCTGTAGCCAGTCCAACACACACCTTGGAAAAGTAGCATCTTCCACCTTCTTTTGGTTGATCAATCACCTAGAAAAAGAAATACTGGCCTCCAACCTCCCCTATAGCCAGTCCAACACACGCCTAAGAAAGGTAGCATCTTCCAACATCTTCTTTTGGCTGATCCAACAATCACCTAGAAAGAAAAATACTGGCCTCCAACCTCCCCTGTAGCCAGTCCAACACACACCTTGGAAAAGTAGATTCTTCCACCTTCTTTTGGTTGATCAATTACCTAGAAAAAGAAATACTGGCCTCCAACCTCCCCTATAGCCAGTCCAACACACGCCTAAGAAAGGTAGCATCTTCCAACATCTTCTTTTGGCTGATCCAACAATCACCTAGAAAGAAAAATACTGGCCTCCAACCTCCCCTGTAGCCAGTCCAACACACACCTTGGAAAAGTAGATTCTTCCACCTTCTTTTGGTTGATCAATTACCTAGAAAAAGAAATACTGGCCTCCAACCTCCCCTATAGCCAGTCCAACACACGCCTAAGAAAGATAGCATCTTCCAACATCTTCTTTTGGCTGATCCAACAATCACATAGAAAGAAAAATACTGGCCTCCAACCTCCCCTGTAGCCAGTCCAACACACACCTAGGAAAAGTAGCATCTTCCACCCTCTTTTGGTCGATCAATCACCTAGAAAGAGAAATACTAGCCTCCAACCTCCCCTTTTGCCAGTCGAACACACACCTAAGAAAAGTAGCAGCCTCCTACCTCTTCTTTTGGCTGATCCAACACTCACCGAGAAAGAAGAATCTTGGCCTCCAACCTTCGCTGTAGCGATTCCAACACGTGCCGAAGAAAGGTAGCATCTTCCAACCTCTTTTGGCCGATCCAACAATCACCTAGAAAGGGACATACTGGCCTCCAACCTCCCCTATAGCCAGTCCAACACACACCTAAGTAGCATCTTCCAACCTCTTCTTTTGGCTGATCCAACAATCACCTAGAAAGAAAAATACTGGCCTCCAACCTCCCCTATAGCCAGTCCAACACACGCCTAAGAAAGGTAGCATCTTCCAACATCTTCTTTTGGCTGATCCAACAATCACCTAGAAAGAAAAATACTGGCCTCCAACCTCCCCTGTAGCCAGTCCAACACACACCTTGGAAAAGTAAGCATCTTCCACCGTCTTTTGGTTGATCAATCACCTAGAAAAAGAAATACTGGCCTCCAACCTCCCCTATAGCCAGTCCAACACACGCCTAAGAAAGGTAGCATCTTCCAACATCTTCTTTTGGCTGATCCAACAATCACCTAGACAGAAAAATACTGGCCTCCAACCTCCCCTGTAGCCAGTCCAACACACACCTTGGAAAAGAAGCATCTTCCACCTTCTTTTGGTTGATCAATCACCTAGAAAAAGAAATACTGGCCTCCAACCTCCCCTATAGCCAGTCCAACACACGCCTAAGAAAGGTAGCATCTTCCAACATCTTCTTTTGGCTGATCCAACAATCACCTAGAAAGAAAAATACTGGCCTCCAACCTCCCCTGTAGCCAGTCCAACACACACCTTGGAAAAGTAGATTCTTCCACCTTCTTTTGGTTGATCAATCACCTAGAAAAAGAAATACTGGCCTCCAACCTCCCCTATAGCCAGTCCAACACACGCCTAAGAAAGGTAGCATCTTCCAACATCTTCTTTTGGCTGATCCAACAATCACATAGAAAGAAAAATACTGGCCTCCAACCTCCCCTGTAGCCAGTCCAACACACACCTAAGAAAAGTAGCATCTTCCACCCTCTTTTGGTCGATCAATCACCTAGAAAGAGAAATACTAGCCTCCAACCTCCCCTTTTGCCAGTCGAACACACACCTAAGAAAAGTAGCAGCCTCCTACCTCTTCTTTTGGCTGATCCAACACTCACCGAGAAAGAAGAATCTTGGCCTCCAACCTTCGCTGTAGCGATTCCAACACGTGCCGAAGAAAGGTAGCATCTTCCAACATCTTCTTTTGGCTGATCCAAGAATCACCTAGAAAGAAAAATACTGGCCTCCAACCTCCCCTGTAGCCAGTCCAACACACACCTTGGAAAAGTAGCATCTTCCACCTTCTTTTGGTTGATCAATCACCTAGAAAAAGAAATACTGGCCTCCAACCTCCCCTATAGCCAGTCCAACACACGCCTAAGAAAGGTAGCATCTTCCAACATCTTCTTTTGGCTGATCCAACAATCACCTAGAAAGAAAAATACTGGCCTCCAACCTCCCCTGTAGCCAGTCCAACACACACCTTGGAAAAGTAGATTCTTCCACCTTCTTTTGGTTGATCAATTACCTAGAAAAAGAAATACTGGCCTCCAACCTCCCCTATAGCCAGTCCAACACACGCCTAAGAAAGGTAGCATCTTCCAACATCTTCTTTTGGCTGATCCAACAATCACCTAGAAAGAAAAATACTGGCCTCCAACCTCCCCTGTAGCCAGTCCAACACACACCTTGGAAAAGTAGATTTTTCCACCTTCTTTTGGTTGATCAATTACCTAGAAAAAGAAATACTGGCCTCCAACCTCCCCTATAGCCAGTCCAACACACGCCTAAGAAAGATAGCATCTTCCAACATCTTCTTTTGGCTGATCCAACAATCACATAGAAAGAAAAATACTGGCCTCCAACCTCCCCTGTAGCCAGTCCAACACACACCTAGGAAAAGTAGCATCTTCCACCCTCTTTTGGTCGATCAATCACCTAGAAAGAGAAATACTAGCCTCCAACCTCCCCTTTTGCCAGTCGAACACACACCTAAGAAAAGTAGCAGCCTCCTACCTCTTCTTTTGGCTGATCCAACACTCACCGAGAAAGAAGAATCTTGGCCTCCAACCTTCGCTGTAGCGATTCCAACACGTGCCGAAGAAAGGTGGCACCTTCCAACCTCTTTTGGCCGATCCAACAATCACCTAGAAAGGGACATACTGGCCTCCAACCTCCCCTATAGCCAGTCCAACACACACCTAAGAAAGGTAGCATCTTCCAACATCTTCTTTTGGCTGATCCAAGAATCACCTAGAAAGAAAAATACTGGCCTCCAACCTCCCCTGTAGCCAGTCCAACACACACCTTGGAAAAGTAGCATCTTCCACCTTCTTTTGGTTGATCAATCACCTAGAAAAAGAAATACTGGCCTCCAACCTCCCCTATAGCCAGTCCAACACACGCCTAAGAAAGGTAGCATCTTCCAACATCTTCTTTTGGCTGATTCAACAATCACCTAGAAAGAAAAATACTGGCCTCCAACCTCCCCTGTAGCCAGTCCAACACACACCTTGGAAAAGTAGCATCTTCCACCTTCTTTTGGTTGATCAATCACCTAGAAAAAGAAATACTGGCCTCCAACCTCCCCTATAGCCAGTCCAACACACGCCTAAGAAAGGTAGCATCTTCCAACATCTTCTTTTGGCTGATCCAACAATCACCTAGAAAGAAAAATACTGGCCTCCAACCTCCCCTGTAGCCAGTCCAACACACACCTAGGAAAAGTAGCATCTTCCACCCTCTTTTGGTCGATCAATCACCTAGAAAGAGAAATACTAGCCTCCAGCCTCCCCTTTTGCCAGCCTCCTACCTCTTCTTTTGGCTGATCCAACACTCACCGAGAAAGAAGAATCTTGGCCTCCAACCTTCGCTGTAGCGATTCCAACACGTGCCGAAGAAAGGTAGCATCTTCCAACATCTTCTTTTGGCTGATCCAAGAATCACCTAGAAAGAAAAATACTGGCCTCCAACCTCCCCTGTAGCCAGTCCAACACACACCTTGGAAAAGTAGCATCTTCCACCTTCTTTTGGTTGATCAATCACCTAGAAAAAGAAATACTGGCCTCCAACCTCCCCTATAGCCAGTCCAACACACGCCTAAGAAAGGTAGCATCTTCCAACATCTTCTTTTGGCTGATCCAACAATCACCTAGAAAGAAAAATACTGGCCTCCAACCTCCCCTGTAGCCAGTCCAACACACACCTTGGAAAAGTAGATTCTTCCACCTTCTTTTGGATGATCAATTACCTAGAAAAAGAAATACTGGCCTCCAACCTCCCCTATAGCCAGTCCAACACACGCCTAAGAAAGGTAGCATCTTCCAACATCTTCTTTTGGCTGATCCAACAATCACCTAGAAAGAAAAATACTGGCCTCCAACCTCCCCTGTAGCCAGTCCAACACACACCTTGGAAAAGTAGATTCTTCCACCTTCTTTTGGTTGATCAATTACCTAGAAAAAGAAATACTGGCCTCCAACCTCCCCTATAGCCAGTCCAACACACGCCTAAGAAAGATAGCATCTTCCAACATCTTCTTTTGGCTGATCCAACAATCACATAGAAAGAAAAATACTGGCCTCCAACCTCCCCTGTAGCCAGTCCAACACACACCTAGGAAAAGTAGCATCTTCCACCCTCTTTTGGTCGATCAATCACCTAGAAAGAAATACTAGCCTCCAACCTCCCCTTTTGCCAGTCGAACACACACCTAAGAAAAGTAGCAGCCTCCTACCTCTTCTTTTGGCTGATCCAACACTCACCGAGAAAGAAGAATCTTGGCCTCCAACCTTCGCTGCAGCGATTCCAACACGTGCCGAAGAAAGGTAGCATCTTCCAACCTCTTTTGGCCGATCCAACAATCACCTAGAAAGGGACATACTGGCCTCCAACCTCCCCTATAGCCAGTCCAACACACACCTAAGTAGCATCTTCCAACCTCTTCTTTTGGCTGATCCAACAATCACCTAGAAAGAAAAATACTGGCCTCCAACCTCCCCTATAGCCAGTCCAACACACGCCTAAGAAAGGTAGCATCTTCCAACATCTTCTTTTGGCTGATCCAACAATCACCTAGAAAGAAAAATACTGGCCTCCAACCTCCCCTGTAGCCAGTCCAACACACACCTTGGAAAAGTAAGCATCTTCCACCTTCTTTTGGTTGATCAATCACCTAGAAAAAGAAATACTGGCCTCCAACCTCCCCTATAGCCAGTCCAACACACGCCTAAGAAAGGTAGCATCTTCCAACATCTTCTTTTGGCTGATCCAACAATCACCTAGACAGAAAAATACTGGCCTCCAACCTCCCCTGTAGCCAGTCCAACACACACCTTGGAAAAGTAGCATCTTCCACCTTCTTTTGGTTGATCAATCACCTAGAAAAAGAAATACTGGCCTCCAACCTCCCCTATAGCCAGTCCAACACACGCCTAAGAAAGGTAGCATCTTCCAACATCTTCTTTTGGCTGATCCAACAATCACCTAGAAAGAAAAATACTGGCCTCCAACCTCCCCTGTAGCCAGTCCAACACACACCTTGGAAAAGTAGATTCTTCCACCTTCTTTTGGTTGATCAATCACCTAGAAAAAGAAATACTGGCCTCCAACCTCCCCTATAGCCAGTCCAACACACGCCTAAGAAAGGTAGCATCTTCCAACATCTTCTTTTGGCTGATCCAACAATCACATAGAAAGAAAAATACTGGCCTCCAACCTCCCCTGTAGCCAGTCCAACACACACCTAAGAAAAAGTAGCATCTTCCACCCTCTTTTGGTCGATCAATCACCTAGAAAGAGAAATACTAGCCTCCAACCTCCCCTTTTGCCAGTCGAACACACACCTAAGAAAAGTAGCAGCCTGCTACCTCTTCTTTTGGCTGATCCAACACTCACCGAGAAAGAAGAATCTTGGCCTCCAACCTTCGCTGTAGCGATTCCAACACGTGCCGAAGAAAGGTAGCATCTTCCAACCTCTTTTGGCCGATCCAACAATCACCTAGAAAGGGACATACTGGCCTCCAACCTCCCCTATAGCCAGTCCAACACACACCTAAGAAAGGTAGCATCTTCCAACATCTTTTGGCTGGTCCAACAATCACCTAGAAAGAAAAATACTGGCCTCCAACCTCCCCTGTAGCCCGTCCAACACACACCTTGGAAAAGTAGCATCTTCCACCTTCTTTTGGTTGATCAATCACCTAGAAAAAGAAATACTGGCCTCCAACCTCCCCTATAGCCAGTCCAACACACGCCTAAGAAAGGTAGCATCTTCCAACATCTTCTTTTGGCTGATTCAACAATCACCTAGAAAGAAAAATACTGGCCTCCAACCTCCCCTGTAGCCAGTCCAACACACACCTTGGAAAAGTAGCATCTTCCACCTTCTTTTGGTTGATCAATCACCTAGAAAAAGAAATACTGGCCTCCAACCTCCCCTATAGCCAGTCCAACACACGCCTAAGAAAGGTAGCATCTTCCAACATCTTCTTTTGGCTGATCCAACAATCACCTAGAAAGAAAAATACTGGCCTCCAACCTCCCCTGTAGCCAGTCCAACACACACCTAGGAAAAGTAGCATCTTCCACCCTCTTTTGGTCGATCAATCACCTAGAAAGAGAAATACTAGCCTCCAACCTCCCCTTTTGCCAGCCTCCTACCTCTTCTTTTGGCTGATCCAACACTCACCGAGAAAGAAGAATCTTGGCCTCCAACCTTCGCTGTAGCGATTCCAACACGTGCCGAAGAAAGGTAGCATCTTCCAACCTCTTTTGGCCGATCCAACAATCACCTAGAAAGGGACATACTGGCCTCCAACCTCCCCTATAGCCAGTCCAACACACGGCTAAGAAAGGTAGCATCTTCCAACATCTTCTTTTGGCTGATCCAACAATCACCTAGAAAGAAAAATACTGGCCTCCAACCTCCCCTGTAGCCAGTCCAACACACACCTTGGAAAAGTAGCATCTTCCACCTTCTTTTGGTTGATCAATCACCTACAAAAAGAAATACTGGCCTCCAACCTCCCCTATAGCCAGTCCAACACACGCCTAAGAAAGGTAGCATCTTCCAACATCTTCTTTTGGCTGATACAACAATCACCTAGAAAAAAAAATACTGGCCTCCAACCTCCCCTGTAGCCAGTCCAGCACACACCTTGGAAAAGTAGATTCTTCCACCTTCTTTTGGTTGATCAATCACCTAGAAAGAAAAATACTGGCCTCCAACCTCCCCTGTAGCCAGTCCAACACACACCTAGGAAAAGTAGCATCTTCCACCCTCTTTTGGTCGATCAATCACCTAGAAAGAGAAATACTAGCCTCCAACCTCCCCTTTTGCCAGTCGAACACACACCTAAGAAAAGTAGCAGCCTCCTACCTCTTCTTTTGGCTGATCCAACACTCACCGAGAAAGAAGAATCTTGGCCTCCAAACTTCGCTGTAGCGATTCCAACACGTGCCGAAGAAAGGTAGCATCTTCCAACCTCTTTTGGCCGATCCAACAATCACCCAGAAAGGGACATACTGGCTTCCAACCTCCCCTATAGCCAGTCCAACACACACCTAAGAAAGGTAGCATCTTCCAACCTCTTCTTTTGGCTGATCCAACAATCACCTAGAAAGAAAAATACTGGCCTCCAACCTCCCCTATAGCCAGTCCAACACACGCCTAAGAAAGGTAGCAGCTTCCAACATCTTCTTTTGGCTGATCCAACAATCACCTAGAAAGAAAAATACTGGCCTCCAACCTCCCCTGTAGCCAGTCCAACACACACCTTGGAAAAGTAGCATCTTCCACCTTCTTTTGGTTGATCAATCACCTAGAAAAAGAAATACTGGCCTCCAACCTCCCCTATAGCCAGTCCAACACACGCCTAAGAAAGGTAGCATCTTCCAACATCTTCTTTTGGCTGATCCAACAATCACCTAGAAAGAAAAATACTGGCCTCCAACCTCCCCTGTAGCCAGTCCAACACACTTTGGAAAAGTAGATTCTTCCACCTTCTTTTGGTTGATCAATTACCTAGAAAAAGAAATACTGGCCTCCAACCTCCCCTATAGCCAGTCCAACACACGCCTAAGAAAGGTAGCATCTTCCAACATCTTCTTTCGGCTGATCCAACAATCACCTAGAAAGAAAAATACTGGCCTCCAACCTCCCCTATAGCGAGTCCAACACACGCCTAAGAAAGGTAGCATCTTCCAACATCTTCTTTTGGCTGATCCAACAATCACCTAGACAGAAAAATACTGGCCTCCAACCTCCCCTGTAGCCAGTCCAACACACACCTTGGAAAAGTAGCATCTTCCACCTTCTTTTGGTTGATCAATCACCTAGAAAAAGAAATACTGGCCTCCAACCTCCCCTATAGCCAGTCCAACACACGCCTAAGAAAGGTAGCATCTTCCAACATCTTCTTTTGGCTGATCCAACAATCACCTAGAAAGAAAAATACTGGCCTCCAACCTCCCCTGTAGCCAGTCCAACACACACCTTGGAAAAGTAGATTCTTCCACCTTCTTTTGGTTGATCAATCACCTAGAAAAAGAAATACTGGCCTCCAACCTCCCCTATAGCCAGTCCAACACACGCCTAAGAAAGGTAGCATCTTCCAACATCTTCTTTTGGCTGATCCAACAATCACATAGAAAGAAAAATACTGGCCTCCAACCTCCCCTGTAGCCAGTCCAACACACACCTAAGAAAAGTAGCATCTTCCACCCTCTTTTGGTCGATCAATCACCTAGAAAGAGAAATACTAGCCTCCAACCTCCCCTTTTGCCAGTCGAACACACACCTAAGAAAAGTAGCAGCCTCCTACCTCTTCTTTTGGCTGATCCAACACTCACCGAGAAAGAAGAATCTTGGCCTCCAACCTTCGCTTTAGTGATTCCAACACGTGCCGAAGAAAGGTAGCATCTTCCAACCTCTTTTGGCCGATCCAACAATCACCTAGAAAGGGACATACTGGCCTCCAACCTCCCCTATAGCCAGTCCAACACACACCTAAGTAGCATCTTCCAACCTCTTCTTTTGGCTGATCCAACAATCACCTAGAAAGGGACATACTGGCCTCCAACCTCCCCTATAGCCAGTCCAACACACACCTAAATAGCATCTTCCAACATCTTCTTTTGGCTGATCCAACAATCACCTAGAAAGAAAAATACTGGCCTCCAACCTCCCCTGTAGCCAGTCCAACACACACCTTGGAAAAGTAGCATCTTCCACCTTCTTTTGGTTGATCAATCACCTAGAAAAAGAAATACTGGCCTCCAACCTCCCCTATAGCCAGTCCAACACACGCCTAAGAAAGGTAGCATCTTCCAACATCTTCTTTTGGCTGATCCAACAATCACCTAGAAAGAAAAACACTGGCCTCCAACCTCCCCTGTAGCCAGTCCAACACACACCTAGGAAAAGTAGCATCTTCCACCCTCTTTTGGTCGATCAATCACCTAGAAAGAGAAATACTAGCCTCCAACCTCCCCTTTTGCCAGTCGAACACACACCTAAGAAAAGTAGCAGCCTCCTACCTCTTCTTTTGGCTGATCCAACACTCACCGAGAAAGAAGAATCTTGGCCTCCAACCTTCGCTGTAGCGATTCCAACACGTGCCGAAGAAAGGTGGCACCTTCCAACCTCTTTTGGCCGATCCAACAATCACCTAGAAAGGGACATACTGGCCTCCAACCTCCCCTATAGCCAGTCCAACACACGCCTAAGAAAGGTAGCATCTTCCAACATCTTCTTTTGGCTGATTCAACAATCACCTAGAAAGAAAAATACTGGCCTCCAACCTCCCCTGTAGCCAGTCCAACACACACCTTGGAAAAGTAGCATCTTCCACCTTCTTTTGGTTGATCAATCACCTAGAAAAAGAAATACTGGCCTCCAACCTCCCCTATAGCCAGTCCAACACACGCCTAAGAAAGGTAGCATCTTCCAACATCTTCTTTTGGCTGATCCAACAATCACCTAGAAAGAAACATACTGGCCTCCAACCTCCCCTGTAGCCAGTCCAACACACACCTAGGAAAAGTAGCATCTTCCACCCTCTTTTGGTCGATCAATCACCTAGAAAGAGAAATACTAGCCTCCAACCTCCCCTTTTGCCAGCCTCCTACCTCTTCTTTTGGCTGATCCAACACTCACCGAGAAAGAAGAATCTTGGCCTCCAACCTTCGCTGTAGCGATTCCAACACGTGCCGAAGAAAGATAGCATCTTCCAACATCTTCTTTTGGCTGATCCAAGAATCACCTAGAAAGAAAAATACTGGCCTCCAACCTCCCCTGTAGCCAGTCCAACACACACCTTGGAAAAGTAGCATCTTCCACCTTCTTTTGGTTGATCAATCACCTAGAAAAAGAAATACTGGCCTCCAACCTCCCCTATAGCCAGTCCAACACACGCCTAAGAAAGGTAGCATCTTCCAACATCTTCTTTTGGCTGATCCAACAATCACCTAGAAAGAAAAATACTGGCCTCCAACCTCCCCTGTAGCCAGTCCAACACACACCTTGGAAAAGTAGATTCTTCCACCTTCTTTTGGTTGATCAATTACCTAGAAAAAGAAATACTGGCCTCCAACCTCCCCTATAGCCAGTCCAACACACGCCTAAGAAAGGTAGCATCTTCCAACATCTTCTTTTGGCTGATCCAACAATCACCTAGAAAGAAAAATACTGGCCTCCAACCTCCCCTGTAGCCAGTCCAACACACACCTTGGAAAAGTAGATTCTTCCACCTTCTTTTGGTTGATCAATTACCTAGAAAAAGAAATACTGGCCTCCAACCTCCCCTATAGCCAGTCCAACACACGCCTAAGAAAGATAGCATCTTCCAACATCTTCTTTTGGCTGATCCAACAATCACATAGAAAGAAAAATACTGGCCTCCAACCTCCCCTGTAGCCAGTCCAACACACACCTAGGAAAAGTAGCATCTTCCACCCTCTTTTGGTCGATCAATCACCTAGAAAGAGAAATACTAGCCTCCAACCTCCCCTTTTGCCAGTCGAACACACACCTAAGAAAAGTAGCAGCCATCTACCTCTTCTTTTGGCTGATCCAACACTCACCGAGAAAGAAGAATCTTGGCCTCCAACCTTCGCTGTAGCGATTCCAACACGTGCCGAAGAAAGGTAGCATCTTCCAACCTCTTTTGGCCGATCCAACAATCACCTAGAAAGGGACATACTGGCCTCCAACCTCCCCTATAGCCAGTCCAACACACACCTAAGTAGCATCTTCCAACCTCTTCTTTTGGCTGATCCAACAATCACCTAGAAAGAAAAATACTGGCCTCCAACCTCCCCTATAGCCAGTCCAACACACGCCTAAGAAAGGTAGCATCTTCCAACATCTTCTTTTGGCTGATCCAACAATCACCTAGAAAGAAAAATACTGGCCTCCAACCTCCCCTGTAGCCAGTCCAACACACACCTTGGAAAAGTAAGCATCTTCCACCTTCTTTTGGTTGATCAATCACCTAGAAAAAGAAATACTGGCCTCCAACCTCCCCTATAGCCAGTCCAACACACGCCTAAGAAAGGTAGCATCTTCCAACATCTTCTTTTGGCTGATCCAACAATCACCTAGAAAGAAAAATACTGGCCTCCAACCTCCCCTGTAGCCAGTCCAACACACACCTAGGAAAAGTAGCATCTTCCACCCTCTTTTGGTCGATCAATCACCTAGAAAGAGAAATACTAGCCTCCAACCTCCCCTTTTGCCAGTCGAACACACACCTAAGAAAAGTAGCAGCCTCCTACCTCTTCTTTTGGCTGATCCAACACTCACCGAGAAAGAAGAATCTTGGCCTCCAACCTTCGCTGTAGCGATTCCAACACGTGCCGAAGAAAGGTGGCACCTTCCAACCTCTTTTGGCCGATCCAACAATCACCTAGAAAGGGACATACTGGCCTCCAACCTCCCCTATAGCCAGTCCAACACACACCTAAAAAAGGTAGCATCTTCCAACATCTTCTTTTGGCTGATCCAAGAATCACCTAGAAAGAAAAATACTGGCCTCCAACCTCCCCTGTAGCCAGTCCAACACACACCTTGGAAAAGTAGCATCTTCCACCTTCTTTTGGTTGATCAATCACCTAGAAAAAGAAATACTGGCCTCCAACCTCCCCTATAGCCAGTCCAACACACGCCTAAGAAAGGTAGCATCTTCCAACATCTTCTTTTGGCTGATTCAACAATCACCTAGAAAGAAAAATACTGGCCTCCAACCTCCCCTGTAGCCAGTCCAACACACACCTTGGAAAAGTAGCATCTTCCACCTTCTTTTGGTTGATCAATCACCTAGAAAAAGAAATACTGGCCTCCAACCTCCCCTATAGCCAGTCCAACACACGCCTAAGAAAGGTAGCATCTTCCAACATCTTCTTTTGGCTGATCCAACAATCACCTAGAAAGAAAAATACTGGCCTCCAACCTCCCCTGTAGCCAGTCCAACACACACCTAGGAAAAGTAGCATCTTCCACCCTCTTTTGGTCGATCAATCACCTAGAAAGAGAAATACTAGCCTCCAACCTCCCCTTTTGCCAGCCTCCTACCTCTTCTTTTGGCTGATCCAACACTCACCGAGAAAGAAGAATCTTGGCCTCCAACCTTCGCTGTAGCGATTCCAACACGTGCCGAAGAAAGGTAGCATCTTCCAACATCTTCTTTTGGCTGATCCAACAATCACCTAGAAAGAAAAATACTGGCCTCCAACCTCCCCTGTAGCCAGTCCAACACACACCTTGGAAAAGTAGCATCTTCCACCTTCTTTTGGTTGATCAATCACCTAGAAAAAGAAATACTGGCCTCCAACCTCCCCTATAGCCAGTCCAACACACGCCTAAGAAAGGTAGCATCTTCCAACATCTTCTTTTGGCTGATCCAACAATCACCTAGAAAGAAAAATACTGGCCTCCAACCTCCCCTGTAGCCAGTCCAACACACACCTTGGAAAAGTAGATTCTTCCACCTTCTTTTGGTTGATCAATTACCTAGAAAAAGAAATACTGGCCTCCAACCTCCCCTATAGCCAGTCCAACACACGCCTAAGAAAGGTAGCATCTTCCAACATCTTCTTTTGGCTGATCCAACAATCACCTAGAAAGAAAAATACTGGCCTCCAACCTCCCCTGTAGCCAGTCCAACACACACCTTGGAAAAGTAGATTCTTCCACCTTCTTTTGGTTGATCAATTACCTAGAAAAAGAAATACTGGCCTCCAACCTCCCCTATAGCCAGTCCAACACACGCCTAAGAAAGATAGCATCTTCCAACATCTTCTTTTGGCTGATCCAACAATCACATAGAAAGAAAAATACTGGCCTCCAACCTCCCCTGTAGCCAGTCCAACACACACCTAGGAAAAGTAGCATCTTCCACCCTCTTTTGGTCGATCAATCACCTAGAAAGAGAAATACTAGCCTCCAACCTCCCCTTTTGCCAGTCGAACACACACCTAAGAAAAGTAGCAGCCTCCTACCTCTTCTTTTGGCTGATCCAACACTCACCGAGAAAGAAGAATCTTGGCCTCCAACCTTCGCTGTAGCGATTCCAACACGTGCCGAAGAAAGGTAGCATCTTCCAACCTCTTTTGGCCGATCCAACAATCACCTAGAAAGGGACATACTGGCCTCCAACCTCCCCTATAGCCAGTCCAACACACACCTAAGTAGCATCTTCCAACCTCTTCTTTTGGCTGATCCAACAATCACCTAGAAAGAAAAATACTGGCCTCCAACCTCCCCTATAGCCAGTCCAACACACGCCTAAGAAAGGTAGCATCTTCCAACATCTTCTTTTGGCTGATCCAACAATCACCTAGAAAGAAAAATACTGGCCTCCAACCTCCCCTGTAGCCAGTCCAACACACACCTTGGAAAAGTAAGCATCTTCCACCGTCTTTTGGTTGATCAATCACCTAGAAAAAGAAATACTGGCCTCCAACCTCCCCTATAGCCAGTCCAACACACGCCTAAGAAAGGTAGCATCTTCCAACATCTTCTTTTGGCTGATCCAACAATCACCTAGACAGAAAAATACTGGCCTCCAACCTCCCCTGTAGCCAGTCCAACACACACCTTGGAAAAGAAGCATCTTCCACCTTCTTTTGGTTGATCAATCACCTAGAAAAAGAAATACTGGCCTCCAACCTCCCCTATAGCCAGTCCAACACACGCCTAAGAAAGGTAGCATCTTCCAACATCTTCTTTTGGCTGATCCAACAATCACCTAGAAAGAAAAATACTGGCCTCCAACCTCCCCTGTAGCCAGTCCAACACACACCTTGGAAAAGTAGATTCTTCCACCTTCTTTTGGTTGATCAATCACCTAGAAAAAGAAATACTGGCCTCCAACCTCCCCTATAGCCAGTCCAACACACGCCTAAGAAAGGTAGCATCTTCCAACATCTTCTTTTGGCTGATCCAACAATCACATAGAAAGAAAAATACTGGCCTCCAACCTCCCCTGTAGCCAGTCCAACACACACCTAAGAAAAGTAGCATCTTCCACCCTCTTTTGGTCGATCAATCACCTAGAAAGAGAAATACTAGCCTCCAACCTCCCCTTTTGCCAGTCGAACACACACCTAAGAAAAGTAGCAGCCTCCTACCTCTTCTTTTGGCTGATCCAACACTCACCGAGAAAGAAGAATCTTGGCCTCCAACCTTCGCTGTAGCGATTCCAACACGTGCCGAAGAAAGGTAGCATCTTCCAACCTCTTTTGGCCGATCCAACAATCACCTAGAAAGGGACATACTGGCCTCCAACCTCCCCTATAGCCAGTCCAACACACACCTAAGAAAGGTAGCATCTTCCAACCTCTTCTTTTGGCTGATCCAACAATCACCTAGAAAGAAAAATACTGGCCTCCAACATCCCCTGTAGCCAGTCCAACACACACCTTGGAAAAGTAGCATCTTCCACCTTCTTTTGGTTGATCAATCACCTAGAAAAAGAAATACTGGCCTCCAACCTCCCCTATAGCCAGTCCAACACACGCCTAGGAAAGGTAGCATCTTCCAACATCTTCTTTTGGCTGATCCAACAATCACCTAGAAAGAAAAATACTGGCCTCCAACCTCCCCTGTAGCCAGTCCAACACACACCTTGGAAAAGTAGATTCTTCCACCTTCTTTTGGTTGATCAATTACCTAGAAAAAGAAATACTGGCCTCCAACCTCCCCTATAGCCAGTCCAACACACGCCTAAGAAAGGTAGCATCTTCCAACATCTTCTTTTGGCTGATCCAACAATCACCTAGAAAGAAAAATACTGGCCTCCAACCTCCCCTGTAGCCAGTCCAACACACACCTTGGAAAAGTAGCATCTTCCACCTTCTTTTGGTTGATTAATCACCTAGAAAAAGAAATACTGGCCTCCAACCTCCCCTATAGCCAGTCCAACACACGCCTAAGAAAGGTAGCATCTTCCAACATCTTCTTTTGGCTGATCAATCACCTAGAAAGAAAAATACTGGCCTCCAACCTCCCCTGTAGCCAGTCCAACACACACCTTGGAAAAGTAGCATCTTGCACCTTCTTTTGGTTGATCAATCACCTAGAAAAAGAAATACTGGCCTCCAACCTCCCCTATAGCCAGTCCAACACACGCCTAAGAAAGGTAGCATCTTCCAACATCTTCTTTTGGCTGATCCAACAATCACCTAGAAAGAAAAATACTGGCCTCCAACCTCCCCTGTAGCCAGTCCAACACACACCTAGGAAAAGTAGCATCTTCCACCCTCTTTTGGTCGATCAATTACCTAGAAAGAGAAATACTAGCCTCCAACCTCCCCTTTTGCCAGTCGAACACACACCTAAGAAAAGTAGCAGCCTCCTACCTCTTCTTTTGGCTGATCCAACACTCACCGAGAAAGAAGAATCTTGGCCTCCAACCTTCGCTGTAGCGATTCCAACACGTGCCGAAGAAAGGTAGCATCTTCCAACCTTTTGGCCGATCCAACAATCACCTAGAAAGGGACATACTGGCCTCCAACCTCCCCTATAGCCAGTCCAACACACACCTAAGAAAGGTAGCATCTTCCAACATCTTCTTTTGGCTGATCCAACAATCACCTAGAAAGAAAAATACTGGCCTCCAACCTCCCCTGTAGCCAGTCCAACACACACCTTGGAAAAGTAGCATCTTCCACCTTCTTTTGGTTGATCAATCACCTAGAAAAAGAAATACTGGCCTCCAACCTCCCCTATAGCCAGTCCAACACACGCCTAAGAAAGGTAGCATCTTCCAACATCTTCTTTTGGCTGATCCAACAATCACCTAGAAAGAAAAATACTGGCCTCCAACCTCCCCTGTAGCCAGTCCAACACACACCTAGGAAAAGTAGCATCTTCCACCCTCTTTTGGTCGATCAATCACCTAGAAAGAGAAATACTAGCCTCCAACCTCCCCTTTTGCCAGCCTCCTACCTCTTCTTTTGGCTGATCCAACACTCACCGAGAAAGAAGAATCTTGGCCTCCAACCTTCGCTGTAGCGATTCCAACACGTGCCGAAGAAAGGTAGCATCTTCCAACCTCTTTTGGCCGATCCAACAATCACCTAGAAAGGGACATACTGGCCTCCAACCTCCCCTGTAGCCAGTCCAACACACGGCTAAGAAAGGTAGCATCTTCCAACATCTTCTTTTGGCTGATCCAACAATCACCTAGAAAGAAAAATACTGGCCTCCAACCTCCTCTGTAGCCAGTCCAACACACACCTTGGAAAAGTAGCATCTTCCACCTTCTTTTGGTTGATCAATCACCTACAAAAAGAAATACTGGCCTCCAACCTCCCCTATAGCCAGTCCAACACACGCCTAAGAAAGGTAGCATCTTCCAACATCTTCTTTTGGCTGATCCAACAATCACCTAGAAAGAAAAATACTGGCCTCCAACCTCCCCTGTAGCCAGTCCAACACACACCTAGGAAAAGTAGCATCTTCCACCCTCTTTTGGTCGATCAATCACCTAGAAAGAGAAATACTAGCCTCCAACCTTCCCTTTTGCCAGTCGAACACACACCTAAGAAAAGTAGCAGCCTCCTACCTCTTCTTTTGGCTGATCCAACACTCACCGAGAAAGAAGAATCTTGGCCTCCAAACTTCGCTGTAGCGATTCCAACACGTGCCGAAGAAAGGTAGCATCTTCCAACCTCTTTTGGCCGATCCAACAATCACCTAGAAAGGGACATACTGGCCTCCAACCTCCCCTATAGCCAGTCCAACACACACCTAAGAAAGGTAGCATCTTCCAACCTCTTCTTTTGGCTGATCCAACAATCACCTAGAAAGAAAAATACTGGCCTCCAACCTCCCCTATAGCCAGTCCAACACACGCCTAAGAAAGGTAGCAGCTTCCAACATCTTCTTTTGGCTGATCCAACAATCACCTAGAAAGAAAAATACTGGCCTCCAACCTCCCCTGTAGCCAGTCCAACACACTTTGGAAAAGTAGATTCTTCCACCTTCTTTTGGTTGATCAATTACCTAGAAAAAGAAATACTGGCCTCCAACCTCCCCTATAGCCAGTCCAACACACGCCTAAGAAAGGTAGCATCTTCCAACATCTTCTTTCGGCTGATCCAACAATCACCTAGAAAGAAAAATACTGGCCTCCAACCTCCCCTATAGCGAGTCCAACACACGCCTAAGAAAGGTAGCATCTTCCAACATCTTCTTTTGGCTGATCCAACAATCACCTAGACAGAAAAATACTGGCCTCCAACCTCCCCTGTAGCCAGTCCAACACACACCTTGAAAAAGTAGCATCTTCCACCTTCTTTTGGTTGATCAATCACCTAGAAAAAGAAATACTGGCCTCCAACCTCCCCTATAGCCAGTCCAACACACGCCTAAGAAAGGTAGCATCTTCCAACATCTTCTTTTGGCTGATCCAACAATCACCTAGAAAGAAAAATACTGGCCTCCAACCTCCCCTGTAGCCAGTCCAACACACACCTTGGAAAAGTAGATTCTTCCACCTTCTTTTGGTTGATCAATCACCTAGAAAAAGAAATACTGGCCTCCAACCTCCCCTATAGCCAGTCCAACACACGCCTAAGAAAGGTAGCATCTTCCAACATCTTCTTTTGGCTGATCCAACAATCACATAGAAAGAAAAATACTGGCCTCCAACCTCCCCTGTAGCCAGTCCAACACACACCTAAGAAAAGTAGCATCTTCCACCCTCTTTTGGTCGATCAATCACCTAGAAAGAGAAATACTAGCCTCCAACCTCCCCTTTTGCCAGTCAAACACACACCTAAGAAAAGTAGCAGCCTCCTACCTCTTCTTTTGGCTGATCCAACACTCACCGAGAAAGAAGAATCTTGGCCTCCAACCTTCGCTGTAGCGATTCCAACACGTGCCGAAGAAAGGTAGCATCTTCCAACCTCTTTTGGCTGATCCAACAATCACCTAGAAAGGGACATACTGGCCTCCAACCTCCCCTATAGCCAGTCCAACACACACCTAAGAAAGGTAGCATCTTCCAACCTCTTCTTTTGGCTGATCCAACAATCACCTAGAAAGAAAAATACTGGCCTCCAACCTCCCCTGTAGCCAGTCCAACACACACCTTGGAAAAGTAGCATCTTCCACCTTCTTTTGGTTGATCAATCACCTAGAAAAAGAAATACTGGCCTCCAACCTCCCCTATAGCCAGTCCAACACACGCCTAGGAAAGGTAGCATCTTCCAACATCTTCTTTTGGCTGATCCAACAATCACCTAGAAAGAAAAATACTGGCCTCCAACCTCCCCTGTAGCCAGTCCAACACACACCTTGGAAAAGTAGATTCTTCCACCTTCTTTTGGTTGATCAATTACCTAGAAAAAGAAATACTGGCCTCCAACCTCCCCTATAGCCAGTCCAACACACGCCTAAGAAAGGTAGCATCTTCCAACATCTTCTTTTGGCTGATCCAACAATCACCTAGAAAGAAAAATACTGGCCTCCAACCTCCCCTGTAGCCAGTCCAACACACACCTTGGAAAAGTAGCATCTTCCACCTTCTTTTGGTTGATTAATCACCTAGAAAAAGAAATACTGGCCTCCAACCTCCCCTATAGCCAGTCCAACACACGCCTAAGAAAGGTAGCATCTTCCAACATCTTCTTTTGGCTGATCAATCACCTAGAAAGAAAAATACTGGCCTCCAACCTCCCCTGTAGCCAGTCCAACACACACCTTGGAAAAGTAGCATCTTCCACCTTCTTTTGGTTGATCAATCACCTAGAAAAAGAAATACTGGCCTCCAACCTCCCCTATAGCCAGTCCAACACACACCTAAGAAAGGTAGCATCTTCCAACATCTTCTTTTGGCTGATCCAACAATCACCTAGAAAGAAAAATACTGGCCTCCAACCTCCCCTGTAGCCAGTCCAACACACACCTAGGAAAAGTAGCATCTTCCACCCTCTTTTGGTCGATCAATTACCTAGAAAGAGAAATACTAGCCTCCAACCTCCCCTTTTGCCAGTCGAACACACACCTAAGAAAAGTAGCAGCCTCCTACCTCTTCTTTTGGCTGATCCAACACTCACCGAGAAAGAAGAATCTTGGCCTCCAACCTTCGCTGTAGCGATTCCAACACGTGCCGAAGAAAGGTAGCATCTTCCAACCTTTTGGCCGATCCAACAATCACCTAGAAAGGGACATACTGGCCTCCAACCTCCCCTATAGCCAGTCCAACACACACCTAAGAAAGGTAGCATCTTCCAACATCTTCTTTTGGCTGATCCAACAATCACCTAGAAAGAAAAATACTGGCCTCCAACCTCCCCTGTAGCCAGTCCAACACACACCTTGGAAAAGTAGCATCTTCCACCTTCTTTTGGTTGATCAATCACCTAGAAAAAGAAATACTGGCCTCCAACCTCCCCTATAGCCAGTCCAACACACGCCTAAGAAAGGTAGCATCTTCCAACATCTTCTTTTGGCTGATTCAACAATCACCTAGAAAGAAAAATACTGGCCTCCAACCTCCCCTGTAGCCAGTCCAACACACACCTTGGAAAAGTAGCATCTTCCACCTTCTTTTGGTTGATCAATCACCTAGAAAAAGAAATACTGGCCTCCAACCTCCCCTATAGCCAGTCCAACACACGCCTAAGAAAGGTAGCATCTTCCAACATCTTCTTTTGGCTGATCCAACAATCACCTAGAAAGAAAAATACTGGCCTCCAACCTCCCCTGTAGCCAGTCCAACACACACCTAGGAAAAGTAGCATCTTCCACCCTCTTTTGGTCGATCAATCACCTAGAAAGAGAAATACTAGCCTCCAACCTCCCCTTTTGCCAGCCTCCTACCTCTTCTTTTGGCTGATCCAACACTCACCGAGAAAGAAGAATCTTGGCCTCCAACCTTCGCTGTAGCGATTCCAACACGTGCCGAAGAAAGGTAGCATCTTCCAACCTCTTTTGGCCGATCCAACAATCACCTAGAAAGGGACATACTGGCCTCCAACCTCCCCTATAGCCAGTCCAACACACGGCTAAGAAAGGTAGCATCTTCCAACATCTTCTTTTGGCTGATCCAACAATCACCTAGAAAGAAAAATAGTGGCCTCCAACCTCCCCTGTAGCCAGTCCAACACACACCTTGGAAAAGTAGCATCTTCCACCTTCTTTTGGTTGATCAATCACCTACAAAAAGAAATACTGGCCTCCAACCTCCCCTATAGCCAGTCCAACACACGCCTAAGAAAGGTAGCATCTTCCAACATCTTCTTTTGGCTGATACAACAATCACCTAGAAAAAAAAATACTGGCCTCCAACCTCCCCTGTAGCCAGTCCAGCACACACCTTGGAAAAGTAGATTCTTCCACCTTCTTTTGGTTGATCAATCACCTAGAAAAAGAAATACTGGCCTCCAACCTCCCCTATAGCCAGTCCAACACACGCCTAAGAAAGGTAGCATCTTCCAACATCTTCTTTTGGCTGATCCAACAATCACCTAGAAAGAAAAATACTGGCCTCCAACCTCCCCTGTAGCCAGTCCAACACACACCTAGGAAAAGTAGCATCTTCCACCCTCTTTTGGTCGATCAATCACCTAGAAAGAGAAATACTAGCCTCCAACCTCCCCTTTTGCCAGTCGAACACACACCTAAGAAAAGTAGCAGCCTCCTACCTCTTCTTTTGGCTGATCCAACACTCACCGAGAAAGAAGAATCTTGGCCTCCAAACTTCGCTGTAGCGATTCCAACACGTGCCGAAGAAAGGTAGCATCTTCCAACCTCTTTTGGCCGATCCAACAATCACCTAGAAAGGGACATACTGGCCTCCAACCTCCCCTATAGCCAGTCCAACACACACCTAAGAAAGGTAGCATCTTCCAACCTCTTCTTTTGGCTGATCCAACAATCACCTAGAAAGAAAAATACTGGCCTCCAACCTCCCCTGTAGCCAGTCCAACACACTTTGGAAAAGTAGATTCTTCCACCTTCTTTTGGTTGATCAATTACCTAGAAAAAGAAATACTGGCCTCCAACCTCCCCTATAGCCAGTCCAACACACGCCTAAGAAAGGTAGCATCTTCCAACATCTTCTTTCGGCTGATCCAACAATCACCTAGAAAGAAAAATACTGGCCTCCAACCTCCCCTATAGCGAGTCCAACACACGCCTAAGAAAGGTAGCATCTTCCAACATCTTCTTTTGGCTGATCCAACAATCACCTAGAAAGAAAAATACTGGCCTCCAACCTCCCCTGTAGCCAGTCCAACACACACCTAGGAAAAGTAGCATCTTCCACCCTCTATTGGTCGATCAATCACCTAGAAAGGGAAATACTAGCCTCCAACCTCCCTTATGCCAGTCGAACACACACCTAAGGAAAGTAGCAGCCTCCTACCTCTTCTTTTGGCTGATCCAACACTCACCGAGAAAGAAGAATCTTGGCCTCCAACCTTCGCTGTAGCGATTCCAACACGTGCCGAAGAAAGGTAGCATCTTCCAACCTCTTTTGGCCGACCCAACAATCACCTAGAAAGAAAAATACTGGCCTCCAACCTCCCCTATAGCCAGTCCAACACACACCTAAGAAAGGTAGCATCTTCCAACCTCTTCTTTTGGCTGATCCAACAATCACCTAGAAAGAAAAATACTGGCCTCCAACCTCCCCTGTAGCCAGTCCAACACACACCTTGGAAAAGTAGATTCTTCCACCTTCTTTTGGTTGATCAATCACCTAGAAAAAGAAATACTGGCCTCCAACCTCCACTATAGCCAGTCCAACACACGCCTAAGAAAGGTAGCATCTTCCAACATCTTCTTTTGGCTGATCCAACAATCACCTAGAAAGAAAAATACTGGCCTCCAACCTCCCCTGTAGCTTTTCCAACACACACCTTGGAAAAGTAGCATCTTCCACGTTCTTTTGGTTGATCAATCACCTAGAAAGAAAAATACTGGCCTCCAACCTCCCCTGTAGCCAGTCCAACACACACCTAGGAAAAGTAGCATCCTTCACCCTCTTTTGGTCGATCAATCACCTAGAAAGAGAAATACTAGCCTCCAACCTCCCCTTTTGCCAGTCGAACACACACCTAAGAAAAGTAGCAGCCTCCTACCTCTTCTTTTGGCTGATCCAACAATTACCTAGAAAGAAAAATACTGGCCTCCAACCTCCCCTATAGCCAGTCCAACACACGCCTAAGAAAGGTAGCATCTTCCAACATCTTCTTTTTGCTGATCCAACAATCACCTAGAAAGAAAAATACTGGCCTCCAACCTCCCCTATAGCCAGTCCAACACATGCCTAAGAAAGGTAGCATCTTCCAACATCTTTTGGCTGATCCAACAATCACCTAGAAAGAAAAATACTGGCCTCCAACCTCCCCTGTAGCCAGTCCAACACACACCTTGGAAAAGTAGCATCTTCCACCTTCTTTTGGTTGATCAATCACCTAGAAAAAGAAATACTGGCCTCCAACCTCCCCTATAGCCAGTCCAACACACGCCTAAGAAAGGTAGCATCTTCCAACATCTTCTTTTGGCTGATCCAACAATCAACTAGAAAGAAAAATACTGGCCTCCAACCTCCCCTGTAGCCAGTCCAACACACACCTAGGAAAAGTAGCATCTTCCACCCTCTTTTGGTTGATCAATCACCTAGAAAGAGAAATACTGGCCTCCAACCTCCCCTATAGCCAGTCCAACACACGCCTAAGAAAGGTAGCATCTTCCAACCTCTTCTTTTGGCTGATCCAACAATTACCTAGAAAGAAAAATACTGGCCTCCAACCTCCCCTGTAGCCAGTCCAACACACACCTAAGAAAAGTAGCATCTTCCACCCTCTTTTGGTCGATCAATCACCTAGAAAGAGAAATACTAGCCTCCAACCTCCCCTTTTGCCAGTCCAACACACACCTAAGAAAAGTAGCAGCCTCCTACCTCTTCTTTTGGCTGATCCAACAATTACCTAGAAAGAAAAATACTGGCCTCCAACCTCCCCTATAGCCAGTCCAACACACGCCTAAGAAAGGTAGCATCTTCCAACATCTTCTTTTGGCTGATCCAACAATCACCTAGAAAGAAAAATACTGGCCTCCAACCTCCCCTGTAGCCAGTCCAACACATACCTTGGAAAAGTAGATTCTTCCACCTTCTTTTGGTTGATCAATCACCTAGAAAAAGAAATACTGGCCTCCAACCTCCCCTATAGCCAGTCCAACACACGCCTAAGAAAGGTAGCATCTTCCAACATCTTCTTTTGGCTGATCCAACAATCACCTAGAAAGAAAAATACTGGCCTCCAACCTCCCCTGTAGCCAGTCCAACACACACATAGGAAAAGTAGCATCTTCCACCCTCTTTTGGTCGATCAATCACCTAGAAAGAGAAATACTAGCCTCCAACCTCCCCTTTTGCCAGTCGAACACACACCTAAGAAAAGTAGCAGCCTCCTACCTCTTCTTTTGGCTGATCCAACACTCACCGAGAAAGAAGAATCTTGGCCTCCAACCTTCGCTGTAGTGATTCCAACACGTGCCGAAGAAAGGTAGCATCTTCCAACCTCTTTTGGCCGATCCAACAATCACCTAGAAAGGGACATACTGGCCTCCAACCTCCCCTATAGCCAGTCCAACACACACCTAAGTAGCATCTTCCAACCTCTTCTTTTGGCTGATCCAACAATCACCTAGAAAGAAAAATACTGGCCTCCAACCTCCCCTATAGCCAGTCCAACACACGCCTAAGAAAGGTAGCATCTTCCAACATCTTCTTTTGGCTGATCCAACAATCACCTAGAAAGAAAAATACTGGCCTCCAACCTCCCCTGTAGCCAGTCCAACACACACCTTGGAAAAGTAGCATCTTCCACCTTCTTTTGGTTGATCAATCACCTAGAAAAAGAAATACTGGCCTCCAACCTCCCCTATAGCCAGTCCAACACACGCCTAAGAAAGGTAGCATCTTCCAACATCTTCTTTTGGCTGATCCAACAATCACCTAGAAAGAAAAATACTGGCCTCCAACCTCCCCTGTAGCCAGTCCAACACACGCCTAAGAAAGGTAGCATCTTCCAACATCTTCTTTTGGCTGATCCAACAATCACTTAGAAAGAAAAATACTGGCCTCCAACCTCCCCTATAGCCAGTCCAACACACACCTTGGAAAAGTAGCATCTTCCACCTTCTTTTGGTTGATCAATCACCTAGAAAAAGAAATACTGGCCTCCAACCTCCCCTATAGCCAGTCCAACACACGCCTAAGAAAGGTAGCATCTTCCAACATCTTCTTTTGGCTGATCCAACAATCACCTAGAAAGAAAAATACTGGCCTCCAACCTCCCCTGTAGCCAGTCCAACACACACCTAGGAAAAGTAGCATCTTCCACCCTCTTTTGGTCGATCAATCACCTAGAAAGAGAAATACTAGCCTCCAACCTCCCCTTTTGCCAGCCTCCTACCTCTTCTTTTGGCTGATCCAACACTCACCGAGAAAGAAGAATCTTGGCCTCCAACCTTCGCTGTAGCGATTCCAACACGTGCCGAAGAAAGGTAGCATCTTCCAACATCTTCTTTTGGCTGATCCAAGAATCACCTAGAAAGAAAAATACTGGCCTCCAACCTCCCCTGTAGCCAGTCCAACACACACCTTGGAAAAGTAGCATCTTCCACCTTCTTTTGGTTGATCAATCACCTAGAAAAGGAAATACTGGCCTCCAACCTCCCCTATAGCCAGTCCAACACACGCCTAAGAAAGGTAGCATCTTCCAACATCTTCTTTTGGCTGATCCAACAATCACCTAGAAAGAAAAATACTGGCCTCCAACCTCCCTTGTAGCCAGTCCAACACACACCTTGGAAAAGTAGATTCTTCCACCTTCTTTTGGTTGATCAATTACCTAGAAAAAGAAATACTGGCCTCCAACCTCCCCTATAGCCAGTCCAACACACGCCTAAGAAAGGTAGCATCTTCCAACATCTTCTTTTGGCTGATCCAACAATCACCTAGAAAGAAAAATACTGGCCTCCAACCTCCCCTGTAGCCAGTCCAACACACACCTTGGAAAAGTAGATTCTTCCACCTTCTTTTGGTTGATCAATTACCTAGAAAAAGAAATACTGGCCTCCAACCTCCCCTATAGCCAGTCCAACACACGCCTAAGAAAGATAGCATCTTCCAACATCTTCTTTTGGCTGATCCAACAATCACATAGAAAGAAAAATACTGGCCTCCAACCTCCCCTGTAGCCAGTCCAACACACACCTAGGAAAAGTAGCATCTTCCACCCTCTTTTGGTCGATCAATCACCTAGAAAGAGAAATACTAGCCTCCAACCTCCCCTTTTGCCAGTCGAACACACACCTAAGAAAAGTAGCAGCCTCCTACCTCTTCTTTTGGCTGATCCAACACTCACCGAGAAAGAAGAATCTTGGCCTCCAACCTTCGCTGTAGCGATTCCAACACGTGCCGAAGAAAGGTAGCATCTTCCAACCTCTTTTGGCCGATCCAACAATCACCTAGAAAGGGACATACTGGCCTCCAACCTCCCCTATAGCCAGTCCAACACACACCTAAGTAGCATCTTCCAACCTCTTCTTTTGGCTGATCCAACAATCACCTAGAAAGAAAAATACTGGCCTCCAACCTCCCCTATAGCCAGTCCAACACACGCCTAAGAAAGGTAGCATCTTCCAACATCTTCTTTTGGCTGATCCAACAATCACCTAGAAAGAAAAATACTGGCCTCCAACCTCCCCTGTAGCCAGTCCAACACACACCTTGGAAAAGTAAGCATCTTCCACCTTCTTTTGGTTGATCAATCACCTAGAAAAAGAAATACTGGCCTCCAACCTCCCCTATAGCCAGTCCAACACACGCCTAAGAAAGGTAGCATCTTCCAACATCTTCTTTTGGCTGATCCAACAATCACCTAGACAGAAAAATACTGGCCTCCAACCTCCCCTGTAGCCAGTCCAACACACACCTTGGAAAAGTAGCATCTTCCACCTTCTTTTGGTTGATCAATCACCTAGAAAAAGAAATACTGGCCTCCAACCTCCCCTATAGCCAGTCCAACACACGCCTAAGAAAGGTAGCATCTTCCAACATCTTCTTTTGGCTGATCCAACAATCACCTAGAAAGAAAAATACTGGCCTCCAACCTCCCCTGTAGCCAGTCCAACACACACCTTGGAAAAGTAGATTCTTCCACCTTCTTTTGGTTGATCAATCACCTAGAAAAAGAAATACTGGCCTCCAACCTCCCCTATAGCCAGTCCAACACACACCTTGGAAAAGTAAGCATCTTCCACCTTCTTTTGGTTGATCAATCACCTAGAAAAAGAAATACTGGCCTCCAACCTCCCCTATAGCCAGTCCAACACACGCCTAAGAAAGGTAGCATCTTCCAACATCTTCTTTTGGCTGATCCAACAATCACCTAGAAAGAAAAATACTGGCCTCCAACCTCCCCTGTAGCCAGTCCAACACACACCTTGGAAAAGTAAGCATCTTCCACCTTCTTTTGGTTGATCAATCACCTAGAAAAAGAAATACTGGCCTCCAACCTCCCCTATAGCCAGTCCAACACACGCCTAAGAAAGGTAGCATCTTCCAACATCTTCTTTTGGCTGATCCAAAAATCACCTAGACAGAAAAATACTGGCCTCCAACCTCCCCTGTAGCCAGTCCAACACACACCTTGGAAAAGTAGCATCTTCCACCTTCTTTTGGTTGATCAATCACCTAGAAAAAGAAATACTGACCTCCAACCTCCCCTATAGCCAGTCCAACACACGCCTAAGAAAGGTAGCATCTTCCAACATCTTCTTTTGGCTGATCCAACAATCACCTAGAAAGAAAAATACTGGCCTCCAACCTCCCCTGTAGCCAGTCCAACACACACCTTGGAAAAGTAGATTCTTCCACCTTCTTTTGGTTGATCAATCACCTAGAAAAAGAAATACTGGCCTCCAACCTCCCCTATAGCCAGTCCAACACACGCCTAAGAAAGGTAGCATCTTCCAACATCTTCTTTTGGCTGATCCAACAATCACATAGAAAGAAAAATACTGGCCTCCAACCTCCCCTGTAGCCAGTCCAACACACACCTAAGAAAAGTAGCATCTTCCACCCTCTTTTGGTCGATCAATCACCTAGAAAGAAAAAAACTAGCCTCCAACCTCCCCTTTTGCCAGTCGAACACACACCTAAGAAAAGTAGCAGCCTCCTACCTCTTCTTTTGGCTGATCCAACACTCACCGAGAAAGAAGAATCTTGGCCTCCAACCTTCGCTGTAGCGATTCCAACACGTGCCGAAGAAAGGTAGCATCTTCCAACCTCTTTTGGCCGATCCAACAATCACCTAGAAAGAAAAATACTGGCCTCCAACCTCCCCTGTAGCCAGTCCAACACACACCTTGGAAAAGTAGCATCTTCCACCTTCTTTTGGTTGATCAATCACCTAGAAAAAGAAATACTGGCCTCCAACCTCCCCTATAGCCAGTCCAACACACGCCTAGGAAAGGTAGCATCTTCCAACATCTTCTTTTGGCTGATCCAACAATCACCTAGAAAGAAAAATACTGGCCTCCAACCTCCCCTGTAGCCAGTCCAACACACACCTTGGAAAAGTAGATTCTTCCACCTTCTTTTGGTTGATCAATTACCTAGAAAAAGAAATACTGGCCTCCAACCTCCCCTATAGCCAGTCCAACACACGCCTAAGAAAGGTAGCATCTTCCAACATCTTCTTTTGGCTGATCAATCACCTAGAAAGAAAAATACTGGCCTCCAACCTCCCCTGTAGCCAGTCCAACACACACCTTGGAAAAGTAGCATCTTCCACCTTCTTTTGGTTGATCAATCACCTAGAAAAAGAAATACTGGCCTCCAACCTCCCCTTTTGCCAGTCGAACACACACCTAAGAAAAGTAGCAGCCTCCTACCTCTTCTTTTGGCTGATCCAACACTCACCGAGAAAGAAGAATCTTGGCCTCCAACCTTCGCTGTAGCGATTCCAACACGTGCCGAAGAAAGGTGGCACCTTCCAACCTCTTTTGGCCGATCCAACAATCACCTAGAAAGGGACATACTGGCCTCCAACCTCCCCTATAGCCAGTCCAACACACACCTAAGAAAGGTAGCATCTTCCAACATCTTCTTTTGGCTGATCCAAGAATCACCTAGAAAGAAAAATACTGGCCTCCAACCTCCCCTGTAGCCAGTCCAACACACACCTTGGAAAAGTAGCATCTTCCACCTTCTTTTGGTTGATCAATCACCTAGAAAAAGAAATACTGGCCTCCAACCTCCCCTATAGCCAGTCCAACACACGCCTAAGAAAGGTAGCATCTTCCAACATCTTCTTTTGGCTGATCCAACAATCACCTAGAAAGAAAAATACTGGCCTCCAACCTCCCCTGTAGCCAGTCCAACACACACCTTGGAAAAGTAGATTCTTCCACCTTCTTTTGGTTGATCAATTACCTAGAAAAAGAAATACTGGCCTCCAACCTCCCCGATAGCCAGTCCAACACACGCCTAAGAAAGGTAGCATCTTCCAACATCTTCTTTTGGCTGATCCAACAATCACCTAGAAAGAAAAATACTGGCCTCCAACCTCCCCTATAGCCAGTCCAACACACACCTTGGAAAAGTAGATTCTTCCACCTTCTTTTGGTTGATCAATTACCTAGAAAAAGAAATACTGGCCTCCAACCTCCCTTATAGCCAGTCCAACACACGCCTAAGAAAGATAGCATCTTCCAACATCTTCTTTTGGCTGATCCAACAATCACATAGAAAGAAAAATACTGGCCTCCAACCTCCCCTGTAGCCAGTCCAACACACACCTAGGAAAAGTAGCATCTTCCACCCTCTTTTGGTCGATCAATCACCTAGAAAGAGAAATACTAGCCTCCAACCTCCCCTTTTGCCAGTCGAACACACACCTAAGAAAAGTAGCAGCCTCCTACCTCTTCTTTTGGCTGATCCAACACTCACCGAGAAAGAAGAATCTTGGCCTCCAACCTTCGCTGTAGCGATTCCAACACGTGCCGAAGAAAGGTAGCATCTTCCAACCTCTTTTGGCCGATCCAACAATCACCTAGAAAGGGACATACTGGCCTCCAACCTCCCCTATAGCCAGTCCAACACACACCTAAGTAGCATCTTCCAACCTCTTCTTTTGGCTGATCCAACAATCACCTAGAAAGAAAAATACTGGCCTCCAACCTCCCCTATAGCCAGTCCAACACACGCCTAAGAAAGGTAGCATCTTCCAACATCTTCTTGTGGCTGATCCAACAATCACCTAGAAAGAAAAATACTGGCCTCCAACCTCCCCTGTAGCCAGTCCAACACACACCTTGGAAAAGTAAGCATCTTCCACCTTCTTTTGGTTGATCAATCACCTAGAAAAAGAAATACTGGCCTCCAACCTCCCCTATAGCCAGTCCAACACACGCCTAAGAAAGGTAGCATCTTCCAACATCTTCTTTTGGCTGATCCAACAATCACCTAGACAGAAAAATACTGGCCTCCAACCTCCCCTGTAGCCAGTCCAACACACACCTTGGAAAAGTAGCATCTTCCACCTTCTTTTGGTTGATCAATCACCTAGAAAAAGAAATACTGGCCTCCAACCTCCCCTATAGCCAGTCCAACACACGCCTAAGAAAGGTAGCATCTTCCAACATCTTCTTTTGGCTGATCCAACAATCACCTAGAAAGAAAAATACTGGCCTCCAACCTCCCCTGTAGCCAGTCCAACACACACCTTGGAAAAGTAGCATCTTCCACCCTCTTTTGGTCGATCAATCACCTAGAAAGAGAAATACTAGCCTCCAACCTCCCCTTTTGCCAGTCGAACACACACCTAAGAAAAGTAGCAGCCTCCTACCTCTTCTTTTGGCTGATCCAACACTCACCGAGAAAGAAGAATCTTGGCCTCCAACCTTCGCTGTAGTGATTCCAACACGTGCCGAAGAAAGGTAGCATCTTCCAACCTCTTTTGGCCGATCCAACAATCACCTAGAAAGGGACATACTGGCCTCCAACCTCCCCTATAGCCAGTCCAACACACACCTAAGTAGCATCTTCCAACCTCTTCTTTTGGCTGATCCAACAATCACCTAGAAAGAAAAATACTGGCCTCCAACCTCCCCTATAGCCAGTCCAACACACGCCTAAGAAAGGTAGCATCTTCCAACATCTTCTTTTGGCTGATCCAACAATCACCTAGAAAGAAAAATACTGGCCTCCAACCTCCCCTGTAGCCAGTCCAACACACACCTTGGAAAAGTAGCATCTTCCACCTTCTTTTGGTTGATCAATCACCTAGAAAAAGAAATACTGGCCTCCAACCTCCCCTATAGCCAGTCCAACACACGCCTAAGAAAGGTAGCATCTTCCAACATCTTCTTTTGGCTGATCCAACAATCACCTAGAAAGAAAAATACTGGCCTCCAACCTCCCCTGTAGCCAGTCCAACACACACCTAGGAAAAGTAGCATCTTCCACCCTCTTTTGGTCGATCAATCACCTAGAAAGAGAAATACTAGCCTCCAACCTCCCCTTTTGCCAGTCGAACACACACCTAAGAAAAGTAGCAGCCTCCTACCTCTTCTTTTGGCTGATCCAACACTCACCGAGAAAGAAGAATCTTGGCCTCCAACCTTCGCTGTAGCGATTCCAACACGTGCCGAAGAAAGGTGGCACCTTCCAACCTCTTTTGGCCGATCCAACAATCACCTAGAAAGGGACATACTGGCCTCCAACCTCCCCTATAGCCAGTCCAACACACACCTAAGAAAGGTAGCATCTTCCAACATCTTCTTTTGGCTGATCCAAGAATCACCTAGAAAGAAAAATACTGGCCTCCAACCTCCCCTGTAGCCAGTCCAACACACACCTTGGAAAAGTAGCATCTTCCACCTTCTTTTGGTTGATCAATCACCTAGAAAAAGAAATACTGGCCTCCAACCTCCCCTATAGCCAGTCCAACACACGCCTAAGAAAGGTAGCATCTTCCAACATCTTCTTTTGGCTGATTCAACAATCACCTAGAAAGAAAAATACTGGCCTCCAACCTCCCCTGTAGCCAGTCCAACACACACCTTGGAAAAGTAGCATCTTCCACCTTCTTTTGGTTGATCAATCACCTAGAAAAAGAAATACTGGCCTCCAACCTCCCCTATAGCCAGTCCAACACACGCCTAAGAAAGGTAGCATCTTCCAACATCTTCTTTTGGCTGATCCAACAATCACCTAGAAAGAAAAATACTGGCCTCCAACCTCCCCTGTAGCCAGTCCAACACACACCTAGGAAAAGTAGCATCTTCCACCCTCTTTTGGTCGATCAATCACCTAGAAAGAGAAATACTAGCCTCCAACCTCCCCTTTTGCCAGCCTCCTACCTCTTCTTTTGGCTGATCCAACACTCACCGAGAAAGAAGAATCTTGGCCTCCAACCTTCGCTGTAGCGATTCCAACACGTGCCGAAGAAAGGTAGCATCTTCCAACATCTTCTTTTGGCTGATCCAACAATCACCTAGAAAGAAAAATACTGGCCTCCAACCTCCCCTGTAGCCAGTCCAACACACACCTTGGAAAAGTAGATTCTTCCACCTTCTTTTGGTTGATCAATTACCTAGAAAAAAAATACTGGCCTCCAACCTCCCCTATAGCCAGTCCAACACACGCCTAAGAAAGATAGCATCTTCCAACATCTTCTTTTGGCTGATCCAACAATCACATAGAAAGAAAAATACTGGCCTCCAACCTCCCCTGTAGCCAGTCCAACACACACCTAGGAAAAGTAGCATCTTCCACCCTCTTTTGGTCGATCAATCACCTAGAAAGAGAAATACTAGCCTCCAACCTCCCCTTTTGCCAGTCGAACACACACCTAAGAAAAGTAGCAGCCTCCTACCTCTTCTTTTGGCTGATCCAACACTCACGAGAAAGAAGAATCTTGGCCTCCATCCTTCGCTGTAGCGATTCCAACACGTGCCGAAGAAAGGTGGCATCTTCCAACCTCTTTTGGCCGATCCAACAATCACCTAGAAAGGGACATACTGGCCTCCAACCTCCCCTATAGCCAGTCCAACACACACCTAAGAAAGGTAGCATCTTCCAACATCTTCTTTTGGCTGATCCAAGAATCACCTAGAAAGAAAAATACTGGCCTCCAACCTCCCCTGTAGCCAGTCCAACACACACCTTGGAAAAGTAGCATCTTCCACCTTCTTTTGGTTGATCAATCACCTAGAAAAAGAAATACTGGCCTCCAACCTCCCCTATAGCCAGTCCAACACACGCCTAAGAAAGGTAGCATCTTCCAACATCTTCTTTTGGCTGATTCAACAATCACCTAGAAAGAAAAATACTGGCCTCCAACCTCCCCTGTAGCCAGTCCAACACACACCTTGGAAAAGTAGCATCTTCCACCTTCTTTTGGTTGATCAATCACCTAGAAAAAGAAATACTGGCCTCCAACCTCCCCTATAGCCAGTCCAACACACACCTTGGAAAAGTAGCATCTTCCACCCTCTTTTGGTCGATCAATCACCTAGAAAGAGAAATACTAGCCTCCAACCTCCCCTTTTGCCAGCCTCCTACCTCTTCTTTTGGCTGATCCAACACTCACCGAGAAAGAAGAATCTTGGCCTCCAACCTTCGCTGTAGCGATTCCAACACGTGCCGAAGAAAGGTAGCATCTTCCAACATCTTCTTTTGGCTGATCCAAGAATCACCTAGAAAGAAAAATACTGGCCTCCAACCTCCCCTGTAGCCAGTCCAACACACACCTTGGAAAAGTAGCATCTTCCACCTTCTTTTGGTTGATCAATCACCTAGAAAAAGAAATACTGGCCTCCAACCTCCCCTATAGCCAGTCCAACACACGCCTAAGAAAGGTAGCATCTTCCAACATCTTCTTTTGGCTGATCCAACAATCACCTAGAAAGAAAAATACTGGCCTCCAACCTCCCCTGTAGCCAGTCCAACACACACCTTGGAAAAGTAGATTCTTCCACCTTCTTTTGGTTGATCAATTACCTAGAAAAAGAAATACTGGCCTCCAACCTCCCCTATAGCCAGTCCAACACACGCCTAAGAAAGGTAGCATCTTCCAACATCTTCTTTTGGCTGATCCAACAATCACCTAGAAAGAAAAATACTGGCCTCCAACCTCCCCTGTAGCCAGTCCAACACACACCTTGGAAAAGTAGATTCTTCCACCTTCTTTTGGTTGATCAATTACCTAGAAAAAGAAATACTGGCCTCCAACCTCCCCTATAGCCAGTCCAACACACGCCTAAGAAAGATAGCATCTTCCAACATCTTCTTTTGGCTGATCCAACAATCACATAGAAAGAAAAATACTGGCCTCCAACCTCCCCTGTAGCCAGTCCAACACACACCTAGGAAAAGTAGCATCTTCCACCCTCTTTTGGTCGATCAATCACCTAGAAAGAGAAATACTAGCCTCCAACCTCCCCTTTTGCCAGTCGAACACACACCTAAGAAAAGTAGCAGCCTCCTACCTCTTCTTTTGGCTGATCCAACACTCACCGAGAAAGAAGAATCTTGGCCTCCAACCTTCGCTGTAGCGATTCCAACACGTGCCGAAGAAAGGTGGCATCTTCCAACCTCTTTTGGCCGATCCAACAATCACCTAGAAAGGGACATACTGGCCTCCAACCTCCCCTATAGCCAGTCCAACACACACCTAAGAAAGGTAGCATCTTCCAACATCTTCTTTTGGCTGATCCAAGAATCACCTAGAAAGAAAAATACTGGCCTCCAACCTCCCCTGTAGCCAGTCCAACACACACCTTGGAAAAGTAGCATCTTCCACCTTCTTTTGGTTGATCAATCACCTAGAAAAAGAAATACTGGCCTCCAACCTCCCCTATAGCCAGTCCAACACACGCCTAAGAAAGGTAGCATCTTCCAACATCTTCTTTTGGCTGATTCAACAATCACCTAGAAAGAAAAGTACTGGCCTCCAACCTCCCCTGTAGCCAGTCCAACACACACCTTGGAAAAGTAGCATCTTCCACCTTCTTTTGGTTGATCAATCACCTAGAAAAAGAAATACTGGCCTCCAACCTCCCCTATAGCCAGTCCAACACACACCTTGGAAAAGTAGCATCTTCCAACATCTTCTTTTGGCTGATCCAACAATCACCTAGAAAGAAAAATACTGGCCTCCAACCTCCCCTGTAGCCAGTCCAACACACACCTAGGAAAAGTAGCATCTTCCACCCTCTTTTGGTCGATCAATCACCTAGAAAGAGAAATACTAGCCTCCAACCTCCCCTTTTGCCAGCCTCCTACCTCTTCTTTTGGCTGATCCAACACTCACCGAGAAAGAAGAATCTTGGCCTCCAACCTTCGCTGTAGCGATTCCAACACGTGCCGAAGAAAGGTAGCATCTTCCAACATCTTCTTTTGGCTGATCCAAGAATCACCTAGAAAGAAAAATACTGGCCTCCAACCTGCCCTGTAGCCAGTCCAACACACACCTTGGAAAAGTAGCATCTTCCACCTTCTTTTGGTTGATCAATCACCTAGAAAAAGAAATACTGGCCTCCAACCTCCCCTATAGCCAGTCCAACACACGCCTAAGAAAGGTAGCATCTTCCAACATCTTCTTTTGGCTGATCCAACAATCACCTAGAAAGAAAAATACTGGCCTCCAACCTCCCCTGTAGCCAGTCCAACACACACCTTGGAAAAGTAGATTCTTCCACCTTCTTTTGGTTGATCAATTACCTAGAAAAAGAAATACTGGCCTCCAACCTCCCCTATAGCCAGTCCAACACACGCCTAAGAAAGGTAGCATCTTCCAACATCTTCTTTTGGCTGATCCAACAATCACCTAGAAAGAAAAATACTGGCCTCCAACCTCCCCTGTAGCCAGTCCAACACACACCTTGGAAAAGTAGATTCTTCCACCTTCTTTTGGTTGATCAATTACCTAGAAAAAGAAATACTGGCCTCCAACCTCCCCTATAGCCAGTCCAACACACGCCTAAGAAAGGTAGCATCTTCCAACATCTTCTTTTGGCTGATCCAACAATCACCTAGAAAGAAAAATACTGGCCTCCAACCTCCCCTGTAGCCAGTCCAACACACACCTTGGAAAAGTAAGCATCTTCCACCTTCTTTTGGTTGATCAATCACCTAGAAAAAGAAATACTGGCCTCCAACCTCCCCTATAGCCAGTCCAACACACGCCTAAGAAAGGTAGCATCTTCCAACATCTTCTTTTGGCTGATCCAACAATCACCTAGACAGAAAAATACTGGCCTCCAACCTCCCCTGTAGCCAGTCCAACACACACCTTGGAAAAGTAGCATCTTCCACCTTCTTTTGGTTGATCAATCACCTAGAAAAAGAAATACTGACCTCCAACCTCCCCTATAGCCAGTCCAACACACGCCTAAGAAAGGTAGCATCTTCCAACATCTTCTTTTGGCTGATCCAACAATCACCTAGAAAGAAAAATACTGGCCTCCAACCTCCCCTGTAGCCAGTCCAACACACACCTTGGAAAAGTAGATTCTTCCACCTTCTTTTGGTTGATCAATCACCTAGAAAAAGAAATACTGGCCTCCAACCTCCCCTATAGCCAGTCCAACACACGCCTAAGAAAGGTAGCATCTTCCAACATCTTCTTTTGGCTGATCCAACAATCACATAGAAAGAAAAATACTGGCCTCCAACCTCCCCTGTAGCCAGTCCAACACACACCTAAGAAAAGTAGCATCTTCCACCCTCTTTTGGTCGATCAATCACCTAGAAAGAAAAAAACTAGCCTCCAACCTCCCCTTTTGCCAGTCGAACACACACCTAAGAAAAGTAGCAGCCTCCTACCTCTTCTTTTGGCTGATCCAACACTCACCGAGAAAGAAGAATCTTGGCCTCCAACCTTCGCTGTAGCGATTCCAACACGTGCCGAAGAAAGGTAGCATCTTCCAACCTCTTTTGGCCGATCCAACAATCACCTAGAAAGAAAAATACTGGCCTCCAACCTCCCCTGTAGCCAGTCCAACACACACCTTGGAAAAGTAGCATCTTCCACCTTCTTTTGGTTGATCAATCACCTAGAAAAAGAAATACTGGCCTCCAACCTCCCCTATAGCCAGTCCAACACACGCCTAGGAAAGGTAGCATCTTCCAACATCTTCTTTTGGCTGATCCAACAATCACCTAGAAAGAAAAATACTGGCCTCCAACCTCCCCTGTAGCCAGTCCAACACACACCTTGGAAAAGTAGATTCTTCCACCTTCTTTTGGTTGATCAATTACCTAGAAAAAGAAATACTGGCCTCCAACCTCCCCTATAGCCAGTCCAACACACGCCTAAGAAAGGTAGCATCTTCCAACATCTTCTTTTGGCTGATCAATCACCTAGAAAGAAAAATACTGGCCTCCAACCTCCCCTGTAGCCAGTCCAACACACACCTTGGAAAAGTAGCATCTTCCACCTTCTTTTGGTTGATCAATCACCTAGAAAAAGAAATACTGGCCTCCAACCTCCCCTTTTGCCAGTCGAACACACACCTAAGAAAAGTAGCAGCCTCCTACCTCTTCTTTTGGCTGATCCAACACTCACCGAGAAAGAAGAATCTTGGCCTCCAACCTTCGCTGTAGCGATTCCAACACGTGCCGAAGAAAGGTGGCACCTTCCAACCTCTTTTGGCCGATCCAACAATCACCTAGAAAGGGACATACTGGCCTCCAACCTCCCCTATAGCCAGTCCAACACACACCTAAGAAAGGTAGCATCTTCCAACATCTTCTTTTGGCTGATCCAAGAATCACCTAGAAAGAAAAATACTGGCCTCCAACCTCCCCTGTAGCCAGTCCAACACACACCTTGGAAAAGTAGCATCTTCCACCTTCTTTTGGTTGATCAATCACCTAGAAAAAGAAATACTGGCCTCCAACCTCCCCTATAGCCAGTCCAACACACGCCTAAGAAAGGTAGCATCTTCCAACATCTTCTTTTGGCTGATCCAACAATCACCTAGAAAGAAAAATACTGGCCTCCAACCTCCCCTGTAGCCAGTCCAACACACACCTTGGAAAAGTAGATTCTTCCACCTTCTTTTGGTTGATCAATTACCTAGAAAAAGAAATACTGGCCTCCAACCTCCCCGATAGCCAGTCCAACACACGCCTAAGAAAGGTAGCATCTTCCAACATCTTCTTTTGGCTGATCCAACAATCACCTAGAAAGAAAAATACTGGCCTCCAACCTCCCCTATAGCCAGTCCAACACACACCTTGGAAAAGTAGATTCTTCCACCTTCTTTTGGTTGATCAATTACCTAGAAAAAGAAATACTGGCCTCCAACCTCCCTTATAGCCAGTCCAACACACGCCTAAGAAAGATAGCATCTTCCAACATCTTCTTTTGGCTGATCCAACAATCACATAGAAAGAAAAATACTGGCCTCCAACCTCCCCTGTAGCCAGTCCAACACACACCTAGGAAAAGTAGCATCTTCCACCCTCTTTTGGTCGATCAATCACCTAGAAAGAGAAATACTAGCCTCCAACCTCCCCTTTTGCCAGTCGAACACACACCTAAGAAAAGTAGCAGCCTCCTACCTCTTCTTTTGGCTGATCCAACACTCACCGAGAAAGAAGAATCTTGGCCTCCAACCTTCGCTGTAGCGATTCCAACACGTGCCGAAGAAAGGTAGCATCTTCCAACCTCTTTTGGCCGATCCAACAATCACCTAGAAAGGGACATACTGGCCTCCAACCTCCCCTATAGCCAGTCCAACACACACCTAAGTAGCATCTTCCAACCTCTTCTTTTGGCTGATCCAACAATCACCTAGAAAGAAAAATACTGGCCTCCAACCTCCCCTATAGCCAGTCCAACACACGCCTAAGAAAGGTAGCATCTTCCAACATCTTCTTGTGGCTGATCCAACAATCACCTAGAAAGAAAAATACTGGCCTCCAACCTCCCCTGTAGCCAGTCCAACACACACCTTGGAAAAGTAAGCATCTTCCACCTTCTTTTGGTTGATCAATCACCTAGAAAAAGAAATACTGGCCTCCAACCTCCCCTATAGCCAGTCCAACACACGCCTAAGAAAGGTAGCATCTTCCAACATCTTCTTTTGGCTGATCCAACAATCACCTAGACAGAAAAATACTGGCCTCCAACCTCCCCTGTAGCCAGTCCAACACACACCTTGGAAAAGTAGCATCTTCCACCTTCTTTTGGTTGATCAATCACCTAGAAAAAGAAATACTGGCCTCCAACCTCCCCTATAGCCAGTCCAACACACGCCTAAGAAAGGTAGCATCTTCCAACATCTTCTTTTGGCTGATCCAACAATCACCTAGAAAGAAAAATACTGGCCTCCAACCTCCCCTGTAGCCAGTCCAACACACACCTTGGAAAAGTAGCATCTTCCACCCTCTTTTGGTCGATCAATCACCTAGAAAGAGAAATACTAGCCTCCAACCTCCCCTTTTGCCAGTCGAACACACACCTAAGAAAAGTAGCAGCCTCCTACCTCTTCTTTTGGCTGATCCAACACTCACCGAGAAAGAAGAATCTTGGCCTCCAACCTTCGCTGTAGTGATTCCAACACGTGCCGAAGAAAGGTAGCATCTTCCAACCTCTTTTGGCCGATCCAACAATCACCTAGAAAGGGACATACTGGCCTCCAACCTCCCCTATAGCCAGTCCAACACACACCTAAGTAGCATCTTCCAACCTCTTCTTTTGGCTGATCCAACAATCACCTAGAAAGAAAAATACTGGCCTCCAACCTCCCCTATAGCCAGTCCAACACACGCCTAAGAAAGGTAGCATCTTCCAACATCTTCTTTTGGCTGATCCAACAATCACCTAGAAAGAAAAATACTGGCCTCCAACCTCCCCTGTAGCCAGTCCAACACACACCTTGGAAAAGTAGCATCTTCCACCTTCTTTTGGTTGATCAATCACCTAGAAAAAGAAATACTGGCCTCCAACCTCCCCTATAGCCAGTCCAACACACGCCTAAGAAAGGTAGCATCTTCCAACATCTTCTTTTGGCTGATCCAACAATCACCTAGAAAGAAAAATACTGGCCTCCAACCTCCCCTGTAGCCAGTCCAACACACACCTAGGAAAAGTAGCATCTTCCACCCTCTTTTGGTCGATCAATCACCTAGAAAGAGAAATACTAGCCTCCAACCTCCCCTTTTGCCAGTCGAACACACACCTAAGAAAAGTAGCAGCCTCCTACCTCTTCTTTTGGCTGATCCAACACTCACCGAGAAAGAAGAATCTTGGCCTCCAACCTTCGCTGTAGCGATTCCAACACGTGCCGAAGAAAGGTGGCACCTTCCAACCTCTTTTGGCCGATCCAACAATCACCTAGAAAGGGACATACTGGCCTCCAACCTCCCCTATAGCCAGTCCAACACACACCTAAGAAAGGTAGCATCTTCCAACATCTTCTTTTGGCTGATCCAAGAATCACCTAGAAAGAAAAATACTGGCCTCCAACCTCCCCTGTAGCCAGTCCAACACACACCTTGGAAAAGTAGCATCTTCCACCTTCTTTTGGTTGATCAATCACCTAGAAAAAGAAATACTGGCCTCCAACCTCCCCTATAGCCAGTCCAACACACGCCTAAGAAAGGTAGCATCTTCCAACATCTTCTTTTGGCTGATTCAACAATCACCTAGAAAGAAAAATACTGGCCTCCAACCTCCCCTGTAGCCAGTCCAACACACACCTTGGAAAAGTAGCATCTTCCACCTTCTTTTGGTTGATCAATCACCTAGAAAAAGAAATACTGGCCTCCAACCTCCCCTATAGCCAGTCCAACACACGCCTAAGAAAGGTAGCATCTTCCAACATCTTCTTTTGGCTGATCCAACAATCACCTAGAAAGAAAAATACTGGCCTCCAACCTCCCCTGTAGCCAGTCCAACACACACCTAGGAAAAGTAGCATCTTCCACCCTCTTTTGGTCGATCAATCACCTAGAAAGAGAAATACTAGCCTCCAACCTCCCCTTTTGCCAGCCTCCTACCTCTTCTTTTGGCTGATCCAACACTCACCGAGAAAGAAGAATCTTGGCCTCCAACCTTCGCTGTAGCGATTCCAACACGTGCCGAAGAAAGGTAGCATCTTCCAACATCTTCTTTTGGCTGATCCAACAATCACCTAGAAAGAAAAATACTGGCCTCCAACCTCCCCTGTAGCCAGTCCAACACACACCTTGGAAAAGTAGATTCTTCCACCTTCTTTTGGTTGATCAATTACCTAGAAAAAAAATACTGGCCTCCAACCTCCCCTATAGCCAGTCCAACACACGCCTAAGAAAGATAGCATCTTCCAACATCTTCTTTTGGCTGATCCAACAATCACATAGAAAGAAAAATACTGGCCTCCAACCTCCCCTGTAGCCAGTCCAACACACACCTAGGAAAAGTAGCATCTTCCACCCTCTTTTGGTCGATCAATCACCTAGAAAGAGAAATACTAGCCTCCAACCTCCCCTTTTGCCAGTCGAACACACACCTAAGAAAAGTAGCAGCCTCCTACCTCTTCTTTTGGCTGATCCAACACTCACGAGAAAGAAGAATCTTGGCCTCCATCCTTCGCTGTAGCGATTCCAACACGTGCCGAAGAAAGGTGGCATCTTCCAACCTCTTTTGGCCGATCCAACAATCACCTAGAAAGGGACATACTGGCCTCCAACCTCCCCTATAGCCAGTCCAACACACACCTAAGAAAGGTAGCATCTTCCAACATCTTCTTTTGGCTGATCCAAGAATCACCTAGAAAGAAAAATACTGGCCTCCAACCTCCCCTGTAGCCAGTCCAACACACACCTTGGAAAAGTAGCATCTTCCACCTTCTTTTGGTTGATCAATCACCTAGAAAAAGAAATACTGGCCTCCAACCTCCCCTATAGCCAGTCCAACACACGCCTAAGAAAGGTAGCATCTTCCAACATCTTCTTTTGGCTGATTCAACAATCACCTAGAAAGAAAAATACTGGCCTCCAACCTCCCCTGTAGCCAGTCCAACACACACCTTGGAAAAGTAGCATCTTCCACCTTCTTTTGGTTGATCAATCACCTAGAAAAAGAAATACTGGCCTCCAACCTCCCCTATAGCCAGTCCAACACACACCTTGGAAAAGTAGCATCTTCCACCCTCTTTTGGTCGATCAATCACCTAGAAAGAGAAATACTAGCCTCCAACCTCCCCTTTTGCCAGCCTCCTACCTCTTCTTTTGGCTGATCCAACACTCACCGAGAAAGAAGAATCTTGGCCTCCAACCTTCGCTGTAGCGATTCCAACACGTGCCGAAGAAAGGTAGCATCTTCCAACATCTTCTTTTGGCTGATCCAAGAATCACCTAGAAAGAAAAATACTGGCCTCCAACCTCCCCTGTAGCCAGTCCAACACACACCTTGGAAAAGTAGCATCTTCCACCTTCTTTTGGTTGATCAATCACCTAGAAAAAGAAATACTGGCCTCCAACCTCCCCTATAGCCAGTCCAACACACGCCTAAGAAAGGTAGCATCTTCCAACATCTTCTTTTGGCTGATCCAACAATCACCTAGAAAGAAAAATACTGGCCTCCAACCTCCCCTGTAGCCAGTCCAACACACACCTTGGAAAAGTAGATTCTTCCACCTTCTTTTGGTTGATCAATTACCTAGAAAAAGAAATACTGGCCTCCAACCTCCCCTATAGCCAGTCCAACACACGCCTAAGAAAGGTAGCATCTTCCAACATCTTCTTTTGGCTGATCCAACAATCACCTAGAAAGAAAAATACTGGCCTCCAACCTCCCCTGTAGCCAGTCCAACACACACCTTGGAAAAGTAGATTCTTCCACCTTCTTTTGGTTGATCAATTACCTAGAAAAAGAAATACTGGCCTCCAACCTCCCCTATAGCCAGTCCAACACACGCCTAAGAAAGATAGCATCTTCCAACATCTTCTTTTGGCTGATCCAACAATCACATAGAAAGAAAAATACTGGCCTCCAACCTCCCCTGTAGCCAGTCCAACACACACCTAGGAAAAGTAGCATCTTCCACCCTCTTTTGGTCGATCAATCACCTAGAAAGAGAAATACTAGCCTCCAACCTCCCCTTTTGCCAGTCGAACACACACCTAAGAAAAGTAGCAGCCTCCTACCTCTTCTTTTGGCTGATCCAACACTCACCGAGAAAGAAGAATCTTGGCCTCCAACCTTCGCTGTAGCGATTCCAACACGTGCCGAAGAAAGGTGGCATCTTCCAACCTCTTTTGGCCGATCCAACAATCACCTAGAAAGGGACATACTGGCCTCCAACCTCCCCTATAGCCAGTCCAACACACACCTAAGAAAGGTAGCATCTTCCAACATCTTCTTTTGGCTGATCCAAGAATCACCTAGAAAGAAAAATACTGGCCTCCAACCTCCCCTGTAGCCAGTCCAACACACACCTTGGAAAAGTAGCATCTTCCACCTTCTTTTGGTTGATCAATCACCTAGAAAAAGAAATACTGGCCTCCAACCTCCCCTATAGCCAGTCCAACACACGCCTAAGAAAGGTAGCATCTTCCAACATCTTCTTTTGGCTGATTCAACAATCACCTAGAAAGAAAAGTACTGGCCTCCAACCTCCCCTGTAGCCAGTCCAACACACACCTTGGAAAAGTAGCATCTTCCACCTTCTTTTGGTTGATCAATCACCTAGAAAAAGAAATACTGGCCTCCAACCTCCCCTATAGCCAGTCCAACACACACCTTGGAAAAGTAGCATCTTCCAACATCTTCTTTTGGCTGATCCAACAATCACCTAGAAAGAAAAATACTGGCCTCCAACCTCCCCTGTAGCCAGTCCAACACACACCTAGGAAAAGTAGCATCTTCCACCCTCTTTTGGTCGATCAATCACCTAGAAAGAGAAATACTAGCCTCCAACCTCCCCTTTTGCCAGCCTCCTACCTCTTCTTTTGGCTGATCCAACACTCACCGAGAAAGAAGAATCTTGGCCTCCAACCTTCGCTGTAGCGATTCCAACACATGCCGAAGAAAGGTAGCATCTTCCAACATCTTCTTTTGGCTGATCCAAGAATCACCTAGAAAGAAAAATACTGGCCTCCAACCTGCCCTGTAGCCAGTCCAACACACACCTTGGAAAAGTAGCATCTTCCACCTTCTTTTGGTTGATCAATCACCTAGAAAAAGAAATACTGGCCTCCAACCTCCCCTATAGCCAGTCCAACACACGCCTAAGAAAGGTAGCATCTTCCAACATCTTCTTTTGGCTGATCCAACAATCACCTAGAAAGAAAAATACTGGCCTCCAACCTCCCCTGTAGCCAGTCCAACACACACCTTGGAAAAGTAGATTCTTCCACCTTCTTTTGGTTGATCAATTACCTAGAAAAAGAAATACTGGCCTCCAACCTCCCCTATAGCCAGTCCAACACACGCCTAAGAAAGGTAGCATCTTCCAACATCTTCTTTTGGCTGATCCAACAATCACCTAGAAAGAAAAATACTGGCCTCCAACCTCCCCTGTAGCCAGTCCAACACACACCTTGGAAAAGTAGATTCTTCCACCTTCTTTTGGTTGATCAATTACCTAGAAAAAGAAATACTGGCCTCCAACCTCCCCTATAGCCAGTCCAACACACGCCTAAGAAAGGTAGCATCTTCCAACATCTTCTTTTGGCTGATCCAACAATCACCTAGAAAGAAAAATACTGGCCTCCAACCTCCCCTGTAGCCAGTCCAACACACACCTTGGAAAAGTAGATTCTTCCACCTTCTTTTGGTTGATCAATTACCTAGAAAAAGAAATACTGGCCTCCAACCTCCCCTATAGCCAGTCCAACACACGCCTAAGAAAGATAGCATCTTCCAACATCTTCTTTTGGCTGATCCAACAATCACATAGAAAGAAAAATACTGGCCTCCAACCTCCCCTGTAGCCAGTCCAACACACACCTAGGAAAAGTAGCATCTTCCACCCTCTTTTGGTCGATCAATCACCTAGAAAGAGAAATACTAGCCTCCAACCTCCCCTTTTGCCAGTCGAACACACACCTAAGAAAAGTAGCAGCCTCCTACCTCTTCTTTTGGCTGATCCAACACTCACCGAGAAAGAAGAATCTTGGCCTCCAACCTTCGCTGTAGCGATTCCAACACGTGCCGAAGAAAGGTGGCACCTTCCAACCTCTTTTGGCCGATCCAACAATCACCTAGAAAGGGACATACTGGCCTCCAACCTCCCCTATAGCCAGTCCAACACACACCTAAGAAAGGTAGCATCTTCCAACATCTTCTTTTGGCTGATCCAAGAATCACCTAGAAAGAAAAATACTGGCCTCCAACCTCCCCTGTAGCCAGTCCAACACACACCTTGGAAAAGTAGCATCTTCCACCTTCTTTTGGTTGATCAATCACCTAGAAAAAGAAATACTGGCCTCCAACCTCCCCTATAGCCAGTCCAACACACGCCTAAGAAAGGTAGCATCTTCCAACATCTTCTTTTGGCTGATTCAACAATCACCTAGAAAGAAAAATACTGGCCTCCAACCTCCCCTGTAGCCAGTCCAACACACACCTTGGAAAAGTAGCATCTTCCACCTTCTTTTGGTTGATCAATCACCTAGAAAAAGAAATACTGGCCTCCAACCTCCCCTATAGCCAGTCCAACACACGCCTAAGAAAGGTAGCATCTTCCAACATCTTCTTTTGGCTGATCCAACAATCACCTAGAAAGAAAAATACTGGCCTCCAACCTCCCCTGTAGCCAGTCCAACACACACCTAGGAAAAGTAGCATCTTCCACCCTCTTTTGGTCGATCAATCACCTAGAAAGAGAAATACTAGCCTCCAACCTCCCCTTTTGCCAGCCTCCTACCTCTTCTTTTGGCTGATCCAACACTCACCGAGAAAGAAGAATCTTGGCCTCCAACCTTCGCTGTAGCGATTCCAACACGTGCCGAAGAAAGGTAGCATCTTCCAACATCTTCTTTTGGCTGATCCAAGAATCACCTAGAAAGAAAAATACTGGCCTCCAACCTGCCCTGTAGCCAGTCCAACACACACCTTGGAAAAGTAGCATCTTCCACCTTCTTTTGGTTGATCAATCACCTAGAAAAAGAAATACTGGCCTCCAACCTCCCCTATAGCCAGTCCAACACACGCCTAAGAAAGGTAGCATCTTCCAACATCTTCTTTTGGCTGATCCAACAATCACCTAGAAAGAAAAATACTGGCCTCCAACCTCCCCTGTAGCCAGTCCAACACACACCTTGGAAAAGTAGATTCTTCCACCTTCTTTTGGTTGATCAATTACCTAGAAAAAGAAATACTGGCCTCCAACCTCCCCTATAGCCAGTCCAACACACGCCTAAGAAAGGTAGCATCTTCCAACATCTTCTTTTGGCTGATCCAACAATCACCTAGAAAGAAAAATACTGGCCTCCAACCTCCCCTGTAGCCAGTCCAACACACACCTTGGAAAAGTAGATTCTTCCACCTTCTTTTGGTTGATCAATTACCTAGAAAAAGAAATACTGGCCTCCAACCTCCCCTATAGCCAGTCCAACACACGCCTAAGAAAGGTAGCATCTTCCAACATCTTCTTTTGGCTGATCCAACAATCACCTAGAAAGAAAAATACTGGCCTCCAACCTCCCCTGTAGCCAGTCCAACACACACCTAGGAAAAGTAGCATCTTCCACCCTCTTTTGGTCGATCAATCACCTAGAAAGAGAAATACTAGCCTCCAACCTCCCCTTTTGCCAGTCGAACACACACCTAAGAAAAGTAGCAGCCTCCTACCTCTTCTTTTGGCTGATCCAACACTCACCGAGAAAGAAGAATCTTGGCCTCCAACCTTCGCTGTAGCGATTCCAACACGTGCCGAAGAAAGGTGGCACCTTCCAACCTCTTTTGGCCGATCCAACAATCACCTAGAAAGGGACATACTGGCCTCCAACCTCCCCTATAGCCAGTCCAACACACACCTAAGAAAGGTAGCATCTTCCAACATCTTCTTTTGGCTGATCCAAGAATCACCTAGAAAGAAAAATACTGGCCTCCAACCTCCCCTGTAGCCAGTCCAACACACACCTTGGAAAAGTAGCATCTTCCACCTTCTTTTGGTTGATCAATCACCTAGAAAAAGAAATACTGGCCTCCAACCTCCCCTATAGCCAGTCCAACACACGCCTAAGAAAGGTAGCATCTTCCAACATCTTCTTTTGGCTGATCCAACAATCACCTAGAAAGAAAAATACTGGCCTCCAACCTCCCCTGTAGCATTCCAACACACACCTAGGAAAAGTAGCATCTTCCACCCTCTTTTGGTCGATCAATCACCTAGAAAGAGAATTACTAGCCTCCAACCTCCCCTTTTGCCAGCCTCCTACCTCTTCTTTTGGCTGATCCAACACTCACCGAGAAAGAAGAATCTTGGCCTCCAACCTTCGCTGTAGCGATTCCAACACGTGCCGAAGAAAGGTAGCATCTTCCAACATCTTCTTTTGGCTGATCCAAGAATCACCTAGAAAGAAAAATACTGGCCTCCAACCTCCCCTGTAGCCAGTCCAACACACACCTTGGAAAAGTAGCATCTTCCACCTTCTTTTGGTTGATCAATCACCTAGAAAAAGAAATACTGGCCTCCAACCTCCCCTATAGCCAGTCCAACACACGCCTAAGAAAGGTAGCATCTTCCAACATCTTCTTTTGGCTGATCCAACAATCACCTAGAAAGAAAAATACTGGCCTCCAACCTCCCCTGTAGCCAGTCCAACACACACCTTGGAAAAGTAGATTCTTCCACCTTCTTTTGGTTGATTAATTACCTAGAAAAAGAAATACTGGCCTCCAACCTCCCCTATAGCCAGTCCAACACACGCCTAAGAAAGGTAGCATCTTCCAACATCTTCTTTTGGCTGATCCAACAATCACCTAGAAAGAAAAATACTGGCCTCCAACCTCCCCTGTAGCCAGTCCAACACACACCTTGGAAAAGTAGCATCTTCCACCTTCTTTTGGTTGATCAATCACCTAGAAAAAGAAATACTGGCCTCCAACCTCCCCTATAGCCAGTCCAACACACGCCTAAGAAAGGTAGCATCTTCCAACATCTTCTTTTGGCTGATCCAACAATCACCTAGAAAGAAAAATACTGGCCTCCAACCTCCCCTGTAGCCAGTCCAACACACACCTAGGAAAAGTAGCATCTTCCACCCTCTTTTGGTCGATCAATCACCTAGAAAGAGAAATACTAGCCTCCAGCCTCCCCTTTTGCCAGCCTCCTACCTCTTCTTTTGGCTGATCCAACACTCACCGAGAAAGAAGAATCTTGGCCTCCAACCTTCGCTGTAGCGATTCCAACACGTGCCGAAGAAAGGTAGCATCTTCCAACATCTTCTTTTGGCTGATCCAAGAATCACCTAGAAAGAAAAATACTGGCCTCCAACCTCCCCTGTAGCCAGTCCAACACACACCTTGGAAAAGTAGCATCTTCCACCTTCTTTTGGTTGATCAATCACCTAGAAAAAGAAATACTGGCCTCCAACCTCCCCTATAGCCAGTCCAACACACGCCTAAGAAAGGTAGCATCTTCCAACATCTTCTTTTGGCTGATTCAACAATCACCTAGAAAGAAAAATACTGGCCTCCAACCTCCCCTGTAGCCAGTCCAACACACACCTTGGAAAAGTAGCATCTTCCACCTTCTTTTGGTTGATCAATCACCTAGAAAAAGAAATACTGGCCTCCAACCTCCCCTATAGCCAGTCCAACACACACCTTGGAAAAGTAGCATCTTCCACCCTCTTTTGGTCGATCAATCACCTAGAAAGAGAAATACTAGCCTCCAACCTCCCCTTTTGCCAGCCTCCTACCTCTTCTTTTGGCTGATCCAACACTCACCGAGAAAGAAGAATCTTGGCCTCCAACCTTCGCTGTAGCGATTCCAACACGTGCCGAAGAAAGGTAGCATCTTCCAACATCTTCTTTTGGCTGATCCAAGAATCACCTAGAAAGAAAAATACTGGCCTCCAACCTCCCCTGTAGCCAGTCCAACACACACCTTGGAAAAGTAGCATCTTCCACCTTCTTTTGGTTGATCAATCACCTAGAAAAAGAAATACTGGCCTCCAACCTCCCCTATAGCCAGTCCAACACACGCCTAAGAAAGGTAGCATCTTCCAACATCTTCTTTTGGCTGATCCAACAATCACCTAGAAAGAAAAATACTGGCCTCCAACCTCCCCTGTAGCCAGTCCAACACACACCTTGGAAAAGTAGATTCTTCCACCTTCTTTTGGTTGATCAATTACCTAGAAAAAGAAATACTGGCCTCCAACCTCCCCTATAGCCAGTCCAACACACGCCTAAGAAAGGTAGCATCTTCCAACATCTTCTTTTGGCTGATCCAACAATCACCTAGAAAGAAAAATACTGGCCTCCAACCTCCCCTGTAGCCAGTCCAACACACACCTTGGAAAAGTAGATTCTTCCACCTTCTTTTGGTTGATCAATTACCTAGAAAAAGAAATACTGGCCTCCAACCTCCCCTATAGCCAGTCCAACACACGCCTAAGAAAGATAGCATCTTCCAACATCTTCTTTTGGCTGATCCAACAATCACATAGAAAGAAAAATACTGGCCTCCAACCTCCCCTGTAGCCAGTCCAACACACACCTAGGAAAAGTAGCATCTTCCACCCTCTTTTGGTCGATCAATCACCTAGAAAGAGAAATACTAGCCTCCAACCTCCCCTTTTGCCAGTCGAACACACACCTAAGAAAAGTAGCAGCCTCCTACCTCTTCTTTTGGCTGATCCAACACTCACCGAGAAAGAAGAATCTTGGCCTCCAACCTTCGCTGTAGCGATTCCAACACGTGCCGAAGAAAGGTGGCACCTTCCAACCTCTTTTGGCCGATCCAACAATCACCTAGAAAGGGACATACTGGCCTCCAACCTCCCCTATAGCCAGTCCAACACACACCTAAGAAAGGTAGCATCTTCCAACATCTTCTTTTGGCTGATCCAAGAATCACCTAGAAAGAAAAATACTGGCCTCCAACCTCCCCTGTAGCCAGTCCAACACACACCTTGGAAAAGTAGCATCTTCCACCTTCTTTTGGTTGATCAATCACGTAGAAAAAGAAATACTGGCCTCCAACCTCCCCTATAGCCAGTCCAACACATGCCTAAGAAAGGTAGCATCTTCCAACATCTTCTTTTGGCTGATTCAACAATCACCTAGAAAGAAAAATACTGGCCTCCAACCTCCCCTGTAGCCAGTCCAACACACACCTTGGAAAAGTAGCATCTTCCACCTTCTTTTGGTTGATCAATCACCTAGAAAAAGAAATACTGGCCTCCAACCTCCCCTATAGCCAGTCCAACACACGCCTAAGAAAGGTAGCATCTTCCAACATCTTCTTTTGGCTGATCCAACAATCACCTAGAAAGAAAAATACTGGCCTCCAACCTCCCCTGTAGCCAGTCCAACACACACCTAGGAAAAGTAGCATCTTCCACCCTCTTTTGGTCGATCAATCACCTAGAAAGAGAAATACTAGCCTCCAACCTCCCCTTTTGCCAGCCTCCTACCTCTTCTTTTGGCTGATCCAACACTCACCGAGAAAGAAGAATCTTGGCCTCCAACCTTCGCTGTAGCGATTCCAACACGTGCCGAAGAAAGGTAGCATCTTCCAACATCTTCTTTTGGCTGATCCAAGAATCACCTAGAAAGAAAAATACTGGCCTCCAACCTCCCCTGTAGCCAGTCCAACACACACCTTGGAAAAGTAGCATCTTCCACCTTCTTTTGGTTGATCAATCACCTAGAAAAAGAAATACTGGCCTCCAACCTCCCCTATAGCCAGTCCAACACACGCCTAAGAAAGGTAGCATCTTCCAACATCTTCTTTTGGCTGATCCAACAATCACCTAGAAAGAAAAATACTGGCCTCCAACCTCCCCTGTAGCCAGTCCAACACACACCTTGGAAAAGTAGATTCTTCCACCTTCTTTTGGTTGATCAATTACCTAGAAAAAGAAATACTGGCCTCCAACCTCCCCTATAGCCAGTCCAACACACGCCTAAGAAAGGTAGCATCTTCCAACATCTTCTTTTGGCTGATCCAACAATCACCTAGAAAGAAAAATACTGGCCTCCAACCTCCCCTGTAGCCAGTCCAACACACACCTTGGAAAAGTAGATTCTTCCACCTTCTTTTGGTTGATCAATTACCTAGAAAAAGAAATACTGGCCTCCAACCTCCCCTATAGCCAGTCCAACACACGCCTAAGAAAGATAGCATCTTCCAACATCTTCTTTTGGCTGATCCAACAATCACATAGAAAGAAAAATACTGGCCTCCAACCTCCCCTGTAGCCAGTCCAACACACACCTAGGAAAAGTAGCATCTTCCACCCTCTTTTGGTCGATCAATCACCTAGAAAGAGAAATACTAGCCTCCAACCTCCCCTTTTGCCAGTCGAACACACACCTAAGAAAAGTAGCAGCCTCCTACCTCTTCTTTTGGCTGATCCAACACTCACCGAGAAAGAAGAATCTTGGCCTCCAACCTTCGCTGTAGCGATTCCAACACGTGCCGAAGAAAGGTGGCACCTTCCAACCTCTTTTGGCCGATCCAACAATCACCTAGAAAGGGACATACTGGCCTCCAACCTCCCCTATAGCCAGTCCAACACACACCTAAGAAAGGTAGCATCTTCCAACATCTTCTTTTGGCTGATCCAACAATCACCTAGAAAGAAAAATACTGGCCTCCAACCTCCCCTGTAGCCAGTCCAACACACACCTTGGAAAAGTAGCATCTTCCACCTTCTTTTGGTTGATCAATCACGTAGAAAAAGAAATACTGGCCTCCAACCTCCCCTATAGCCAGTCCAACACATGCCTAAGAAAGGTAGCATCTTCCAACATCTTCTTTTGGCTGATTCAACAATCACCTAGAAAGAAAAATACTGGCCTCCAACCTCCCCTGTAGCCAGTCCAACACACACCTTGGAAAAGTAGCATCTTCCACCTTCTTTTGGTTGATCAATCACCTAGAAAAAGAAATACTGGCCTCCAACCTCCCCTATAGCCAGTCCAACACACGCCTAAGAAAGGTAGCATCTTCCAACATCTTCTTTTGGCTGATCCAACAATCACCTAGAAAGAAAAATACTGGCCTCCAACCTCCCCTGTAGCCAGTCCAACACACACCTAGGAAAAGTAGCATCTTCCACCCTCTTTTGGTCGATCAATCACCTAGAAAGAGAAATACTAGCCTCCAACCTCCCCTTTTGCCAGCCTCCTACCTCTTCTTTTGGCTGATCCAACACTCACCGAGAAAGAAGAATCTTGGCCTCCAACCTTCGCTGTAGCGATTCCAACACGTGCCGAAGAAAGGTAGCATCTTCCAACATCTTCTTTTGGCTGATCCAAGAATCACCTAGAAAGAAAAATACTGGCCTCCAACCTCCCCTGTAGCCAGTCCAACACACACCTTGGAAAAGTAGATTCTTCCACCTTCTTTTGGTTGATCAATTACCTAGAAAAAGAAATACTGGCCTCCAACCTCCCCTATAGCCAGTCCAACACACGCCTAAGAAAGGTAGCATCTTCCAACATCTTCTTTTGGCTGATCCAACAATCACCTAGAAAGAAAAATACTGGCCTCCAACCTCCCCTGTAGCCAGTCCAACACACACCTTGGAAAAGTAGATTCTTCCACCTTCTTTTGGTTGATCAATTACCTAGAAAAAGAAATACTGGCCTCCAACCTCCCCTATAGCCAGTCCAACACACGCCTAAGAAAGGTAGCATCTTCCAACATCTTCTTTTGGCTGATCCAACAATCACCTAGAAAGAAAAATACTGGCCTCCAACCTCCCCTGTAGCCAGTCCAACACACACCTTGGAAAAGTAGATTCTTCCACCTTCTTTTGGTTGATCAATTACCTAGAAAAAGAAATACTGGCCTCCAACCTCCCCTATAGCCAGTCCAACACACGCCTAAGAAAGATAGCATCTTCCAACATCTTCTTTTGGCTGATCCAACAATCACATAGAAAGAAAAATACTGGCCTCCAACCTCCCCTGTAGCCAGTCCAACACACACCTAGGAAAAGTAGCATCTTCCACCCTCTTTTGGTCGATCAATCACCTAGAAAGAGAAATACTAGCCTCCAACCTCCCCTTTTGCCAGTCGAACACACACCTAAGAAAAGTAGCAGCCTCCTACCTCTTCTTTTGGCTGATCCAACACTCACCGAGAAAGAAGAATCTTGGCCTCCAACCTTCGCTGTAGCGATTCCAACACGTGCCGAAGAAAGGTGGCACCTTCCAACCTCTTTTGGCCGATCCAACAATCACCTAGAAAGGGACATACTGGCCTCCAACCTCCCCTATAGCCAGTCCAACACACACCTAAGAAAGGTAGCATCTTCCAACATCTTCTTTTGGCTAATCCAAGAATCACCTAGAAAGAAAAATACTGGCCTCCAACCTCCCCTGTAGCCAGTCCAACACACACCTTGGAAAAGTAGCATCTTCCACCTTCTTTTGGTTGATCAATCACCTAGAAAAACAAATACTGGCCTCCAACCTCCCCTATAGCCAGTCCAACACACGCCTAAGAAAGGTAGCATCTTCCAACATCTTCTTTTGGCTGATTCAACAATCACCTAGAAAGAAAAATACTGGCCTCCAACCTCCCCTGTAGCCAGTCCAACACACACCTTGGAAAAGTAGCATCTTCCACCTTCTTTTGGTTGATCAATCACCTAGAAAAAGAAATACTGGCCTCCAACCTCCCCTATAGCCAGTCCAACACACGCCTAAGAAAGGTAGCATCTTCCAACATCTTCTTTTGGCTGATCCAACAATCACCTAGAAAGAAAAATACTGGCCTCCAACCTCCCCTGTAGCCAGTCCAACACACACCTAGGAAAAGTAGCATCTTCCACCCTCTTTTGGTCGATCAATCACCTAGAAAGAGAAATACTAGCCTCCAACCTCCCCTTTTGCCAGCCTCCTACCTCTTCTTTTGGCTGATCCAACACTCACCGAGAAAGAAGAATCTTGGCCTCCAACCTTCGCTGTAGCGATTCCAACACGTGCCGAAGAAAGGTAGCATCTTCCAACATCTTCTTTTGGCTGATCCAAGAATCACCTAGAAAGAAAAATACTGGCCTCCAACCTCCCCTGTAGCCAGTCCAACACACACCTTGGAAAAGTAGCATCTTCCACCTTCTTTTGGTTGATCAATCACCTAGAAAAAGAAATACTGGCCTCCAACCTCCCCTATAGCCAGTCCAACACACGCCTAAGAAAGGTAGCATCTTCCAACATCTTCTTTTGGCTGATCCAACAATCACCTAGAAAGAAAAATACTGGCCTCCAACCTCCCCTGTAGCCAGTCCAACACACACCTTGGAAAAGTAGATTCTTCCACCTTCTTTTGGTTGATCAATTACCTAGAAAAAGAAATACTGGCCTCCAACCTCCCCTATAGCCAGTCCAACACACGCCTAAGAAAGGTAGCATCTTCCAACATCTTCTTTTGGCTGATCCAACAATCACCTAGAAAGAAAAATACTGGCCTCCAACCTCCCCTGTAGCCAGTCCAACACACACCTTGGAAAAGTAGATTTTTCCACCTTCTTTTGGTTGATCAATTACCTAGAAAAAGAAATACTGGCCTCCAACCTCCCCTATAGCCAGTCCAACACACGCCTAAGAAAGATAGCATCTTCCAACATCTTCTTTTGGCTGATCCAACAATCACATAGAAAGAAAAATACTGGCCTCCAACCTCCCCTGTAGCCAGTCCAACACACACCTAGGAAAAGTAGCATCTTCCACCCTCTTTTGGTCGATCAATCACCTAGAAAGAGAAATACTAGCCTCCAACCTCCCCTTTTGCCAGTCGAACACACACCTAAGAAAAGTAGCAGCCTCCTACCTCTTCTTTTGGCTGATCCAACACTCACCGAGAAAGAAGAATCTTGGCCTCCAACCTTCGCTGTAGCGATTCCAACACGTGCCGAAGAAAGGTGGCACCTTCCAACCTCTTTTGGCCGATCCAACAATCACCTAGAAAGGGACATACTGGCCTCCAACCTCCCCTATAGCCAGTCCAACACACACCTAAGAAAGGTAGCATCTTCCAACATCTTCTTTTGGCTGATCCAAGAATCACCTAGAAAGAAAAATACTGGCCTCCAACCTCCCCTGTAGCCAGTCCAACACACACCTTGGAAAAGTAGCATCTTCCACCTTCTTTTGGTTGATCAATCACCTAGAAAAAGAAATACTGGCCTCCAACCTCCCCTATAGCCAGTCCAACACACGCCTAAGAAAGGTAGCATCTTCCAACATCTTCTTTTGGCTGATTCAACAATCACCTAGAAAGAAAAATACTGGCCTCCAACCTCCCCTGTAGCCAGTCCAACACACACCTTGGAAAAGTAGCATCTTCCACCTTCTTTTGGTTGATCAATCACCTAGAAAAAGAAATACTGGCCTCCAACCTCCCCTATAGCCAGTCCAACACACGCCTAAGAAAGGTAGCATCTTCCAACATCTTCTTTTGGCTGATCCAACAATCACCTAGAAAGAAAAATACTGGCCTCCAACCTCCCCTGTAGCCAGTCCAACACACACCTAGGAAAAGTAGCATCTTCCACCCTCTTTTGGTCGATCAATCACCTAGAAAGAGAAATACTAGCCTCCAGCCTCCCCTTTTGCCAGCCTCCTACCTCTTCTTTTGGCTGATCCAACACTCACCGAGAAAGAAGAATCTTGGCCTCCAACCTTCGCTGTAGCGATTCCAACACGTGCCGAAGAAAGGTAGCATCTTCCAACATCTTCTTTTGGCTGATCCAAGAATCACCTAGAAAGAAAAATACTGGCCTCCAACCTCCCCTGTAGCCAGTCCAACACACACCTTGGAAAAGTAGCATCTTCCACCTTCTTTTGGTTGATCAATCACCTAGAAAAAGAAATACTGGCCTCCAACCTCCCCTATAGCCAGTCCAACACACGCCTAAGAAAGGTAGCATCTTCCAACATCTTCTTTTGGCTGATCCAACAATCACCTAGAAAGAAAAATACTGGCCTCCAACCTCCCCTGTAGCCAGTCCAACACACACCTTGGAAAAGTAGATTCTTCCACCTTCTTTTGGTTGATCAATTACCTAGAAAAAGAAATACTGGCCTCCAACCTCCCCTATAGCCAGTCCAACACACGCCTAAGAAAGGTAGCATCTTCCAACATCTTCTTTTGGCTGATCCAACAATCACCTAGAAAGAAAAATACTGGCCTCCAACCTCCCCTGTAGCCAGTCCAACACACACCTTGGAAAAGTAGATTCTTCCACCTTCTTTTGGTTGATCAATTACCTAGAAAAAGAAATACTGGCCTCCAACCTCCCCTATAGCCAGTCCAACACACGCCTAAGAAAGATAGCATCTTCCAACATCTTCTTTTGGCTGATCCAACAATCACATAGAAAGAAAAATACTGGCCTCCAACCTCCCCTGTAGCCAGTCCAACACACACCTAGGAAAAGTAGCATCTTCCACCCTCTTTTGGTCGATCAATCACCTAGAAAGAAATACTAGCCTCCAACCTCCCCTTTTGCCAGTCGAACACACACCTAAGAAAAGTAGCAGCCTCCTACCTCTTCTTTTGGCTGATCCAACACTCACCGAGAAAGAAGAATCTTGGCCTCCAACCTTCGCTGCAGCGATTCCAACACGTGCCGAAGAAAGGTAGCATCTTCCAACCTCTTTTGGCCGATCCAACAATCACCTAGAAAGGGACATACTGGCCTCCAACCTCCCCTATAGCCAGTCCAACACACACCTAAGTAGCATCTTCCAACCTCTTCTTTTGGCTGATCCAACAATCACCTAGAAAGAAAAATACTGGCCTCCAACCTCCCCTATAGCCAGTCCAACACACGCCTAAGAAAGGTAGCATCTTCCAACATCTTCTTTTGGCTGATCCAACAATCACCTAGAAAGAAAAATACTGGCCTCCAACCTCCCCTGTAGCCAGTCCAACACACACCTTGGAAAAGTAAGCATCTTCCACCTTCTTTTGGTTGATCAATCACCTAGAAAAAGAAATACTGGCCTCCAACCTCCCCTATAGCCAGTCCAACACACGCCTAAGAAAGGTAGCATCTTCCAACATCTTCTTTTGGCTGATCCAACAATCACCTAGACAGAAAAATACTGGCCTCCAACCTCCCCTGTAGCCAGTCCAACACACACCTTGGAAAAGTAGCATCTTCCACCTTCTTTTGGTTGATCAATCACCTAGAAAAAGAAATACTGGCCTCCAACCTCCCCTATAGCCAGTCCAACACACGCCTAAGAAAGGTAGCATCTTCCAACATCTTCTTTTGGCTGATCCAACAATCACCTAGAAAGAAAAATACTGGCCTCCAACCTCCCCTGTAGCCAGTCCAACACACACCTTGGAAAAGTAGATTCTTCCACCTTCTTTTGGTTGATCAATCACCTAGAAAAAGAAATACTGGCCTCCAACCTCCCCTATAGCCAGTCCAACACACGCCTAAGAAAGGTAGCATCTTCCAACATCTTCTTTTGGCTGATCCAACAATCACATAGAAAGAAAAATACTGGCCTCCAACCTCCCCTGTAGCCAGTCCAACACACACCTAAGAAAAAGTAGCATCTTCCACCCTCTTTTGGTCGATCAATCACCTAGAAAGAGAAATACTAGCCTCCAACCTCCCCTTTTGCCAGTCGAACACACACCTAAGAAAAGTAGCAGCCTGCTACCTCTTCTTTTGGCTGATCCAACACTCACCGAGAAAGAAGAATCTTGGCCTCCAACCTTCGCTGTAGCGATTCCAACACGTGCCGAAGAAAGGTAGCATCTTCCAACCTCTTTTGGCCGATCCAACAATCACCTAGAAAGGGACATACTGGCCTCCAACCTCCCCTATAGCCAGTCCAACACACACCTAAGAAAGGTAGCATCTTCCAACATCTTTTGGCTGGTCCAACAATCACCTAGAAAGAAAAATACTGGCCTCCAACCTCCCCTGTAGCCAGTCCAACACACACCTTGGAAAAGTAGCATCTTCCACCTTCTTTTGGTTGATCAATCACCTAGAAAAAGAAATACTGGCCTCCAACCTCCCCTATAGCCAGTCCAACACACGCCTAAGAAAGGTAGCATCTTCCAACATCTTCTTTTGGCTGATTCAACAATCACCTAGAAAGAAAAATACTGGCCTCCAACCTCCCCTGTAGCCAGTCCAACACACACCTTGGAAAAGTAGCATCTTCCACCTTCTTTTGGTTGATCAATCACCTAGAAAAAGAAATACTGGCCTCCAACCTCCCCTATAGCCAGTCCAACACACGCCTAAGAAAGGTAGCATCTTCCAACATCTTCTTTTGGCTGATCCAACAATCACCTAGAAAGAAAAATACTGGCCTCCAACCTCCCCTGTAGCCAGTCCAACACACACCTAGGAAAAGTAGCATCTTCCACCCTCTTTTGGTCGATCAATCACCTAGAAAGAGAAATACTAGCCTCCAACCTCCCCTTTTGCCAGCCTCCTACCTCTTCTTTTGGCTGATCCAACACTCACCGAGAAAGAAGAATCTTGGCCTCCAACCTTCGCTGTAGCGATTCCAACACGTGCCGAAGAAAGGTAGCATCTTCCAACCTCTTTTGGCCGATCCAACAATCACCTAGAAAGGGACATACTGGCCTCCAACCTCCCCTATAGCCAGTCCAACACACGGCTAAGAAAGGTAGCATCTTCCAACATCTTCTTTTGGCTGATCCAACAATCACCTAGAAAGAAAAATACTGGCCTCCAACCTCCCCTGTAGCCAGTCCAACACACACCTTGGAAAAGTAGCATCTTCCACCTTCTTTTGGTTGATCAATCACCTACAAAAAGAAATACTGGCCTCCAACCTCCCCTATAGCCAGTCCAACACACGCCTAAGAAAGGTAGCATCTTCCAACATCTTCTTTTGGCTGATACAACAATCACCTAGAAAAAAAAATACTGGCCTCCAACCTCCCCTGTAGCCAGTCCAGCACACACCTTGGAAAAGTAGATTCTTCCACCTTCTTTTGGTTGATCAATCACCTAGAAAGAAAAATACTGGCCTCCAACCTCCCCTGTAGCCAGTCCAACACACACCTAGGAAAAGTAGCATCTTCCACCCTCTTTTGGTCGATCAATCACCTAGAAAGAGAAATACTAGCCTCCAACCTCCCCTTTTGCCAGTCGAACACACACCTAAGAAAAGTAGCAGCCTCCTACCTCTTCTTTTGGCTGATCCAACACTCACCGAGAAAGAAGAATCTTGGCCTCCAAACTTCGCTGTAGCGATTCCAACACGTGCCGAAGAAAGGTAGCATCTTCCAACCTCTTTTGGCCGATCCAACAATCACCCAGAAAGGGTCATACTGGCTTCCAACCTCCCCTATAGCCAGTCCAACACACACCTAAGAAAGGTAGCATCTTCCAACCTCTTCTTTTGGCTGATCCAACAATCACCTAGAAAGAAAAATACTGGCCTCCAACCTCCCCTATAGCCAGTCCAACACACGCCTAAGAAAGGTAGCAGCTTCCAACATCTTCTTTTGGCTGATCCAACAATCACCTAGAAAGAAAAATACTGGCCTCCAACCTCCCCTGTAGCCAGTCCAACACACACCTTGGAAAAGTAGCATCTTCCACCTTCTTTTGGTTGATCAATCACCTAGAAAAAGAAATACTGGCCTCCAACCTCCCCTATAGCCAGTCCAACACACGCCTAAGAAAGGTAGCATCTTCCAACATCTTCTTTTGGCTGATCCAACAATCACCTAGAAAGAAAAATACTGGCCTCCAACCTCCCCTGTAGCCAGTCCAACACACTTTGGAAAAGTAGATTCTTCCACCTTCTTTTGGTTGATCAATTACCTAGAAAAAGAAATACTGGCCTCCAACCTCCCCTATAGCCAGTCCAACACACGCCTAAGAAAGGTAGCATCTTCCAACATCTTCTTTCGGCTGATCCAACAATCACCTAGAAAGAAAAATACTGGCCTCCAACCTCCCCTATAGCGAGTCCAACACACGCCTAAGAAAGGTAGCATCTTCCAACATCTTCTTTTGGCTGATCCAACAATCACCTAGACAGAAAAATACTGGCCTCCAACCTCCCCTGTAGCCAGTCCAACACACACCTTGGAAAAGTAGCATCTTCCACCTTCTTTTGGTTGATCAATCACCTAGAAAAAGAAATACTGGCCTCCAACCTCCCCTATAGCCAGTCCAACACACGCCTAAGAAAGGTAGCATCTTCCAACATCTTCTTTTGGCTGATCCAACAATCACCTAGAAAGAAAAATACTGGCCTCCAACCTCCCCTGTAGCCAGTCCAACACACACCTTGGAAAAGTAGATTCTTCCACCTTCTTTTGGTTGATCAATCACCTAGAAAAAGAAATACTGGCCTCCAACCTCCCCTATAGCCAGTCCAACACACGCCTAAGAAAGGTAGCATCTTCCAACATCTTCTTTTGGCTGATCCAACAATCACATAGAAAGAAAAATACTGGCCTCCAACCTCCCCTGTAGCCAGTCCAACACACACCTAAGAAAAGTAGCATCTTCCACCCTCTTTTGGTCGATCAATCACCTAGAAAGAGAAATACTAGCCTCCAACCTCCCCTTTTGCCAGTCGAACACACACCTAAGAAAAGTAGCAGCCTCCTACCTCTTCTTTTGGCTGATCCAACACTCACCGAGAAAGAAGAATCTTGGCCTCCAACCTTCGCTTTAGTGATTCCAACACGTGCCGAAGAAAGGTAGCATCTTCCAACCTCTTTTGGCCGATCCAACAATCACCTAGAAAGGGACATACTGGCCTCCAACCTCCCCTATAGCCAGTCCAACACACACCTAAGTAGCATCTTCCAACCTCTTCTTTTGGCTGATCCAACAATCACCTAGAAAGGGACATACTGGCCTCCAACCTCCCCTATAGCCAGTCCAACACACACCTAAGTAGCATCTTCCAACATCTTCTTTTGGCTGATCCAACAATCACCTAGAAAGAAAAATACTGGCCTCCAACCTCCCCTGTAGCCAGTCCAACACACACCTTGGAAAAGTAGCATCTTCCACCTTCTTTTGGTTGATCAATCACCTAGAAAAAGAAATACTGGCCTCCAACCTCCCCTATAGCCAGTCCAACACACGCCTAAGAAAGGTAGCATCTTCCAACATCTTCTTTTGGCTGATCCAACAATCACCTAGACAGAAAAATACTGGCCTCCAACCTCCCCTGTAGCCAGTCCAACACACACCTTGGAAAAGTAGCATCTTCCACCTTCTTTTGGTTGATCAATCACCTAGAAAAAGAAATACTGGCCTCCAACCTCCCCTATAGCCAGTCCAACACACGCCTAAGAAAGGTAGCATCTTCCAACATCTTCTTTTGGCTGATCCAACAATCACCTAGAAAGAAAAATACTGGCCTCCAACCTCCCCTGTAGCCAGTCCAACACACACCTTGGAAAAGTAGATTCTTCCACCTTCTTTTGGTTGATCAATCACCTAGAAAAAGAAATACTGGCCTCCAACCTCCCCTATAGCCAGTCCAACACACGCCTAAGAAAGGTAGCATCTTCCAACATCTTCTTTTGGCTGATCCAACAATCACATAGAAAGAAAAATACTGGCCTCCAACCTCCCCTGTAGCCAGTCCAACACACACCTAAGAAAAAGTAGCATCTTCCACCCTCTTTTGGTCGATCAATCACCTAGAAAGAGAAATACTAGCCTCCAACCTCCCCTTTTGCCAGTCGAACACACACCTAAGAAAAGTAGCAGCCTGCTACCTCTTCTTTTGGCTGATCCAACACTCACCGAGAAAGAAGAATCTTGGCCTCCAACCTTCGCTGTAGCGATTCCAACACGTGCCGAAGAAAGGTAGCATCTTCCAACCTCTTTTGGCCGATCCAACAATCACCTAGAAAGGGACATACTGGCCTCCAACCTCCCCTATAGCCAGTCCAACACACACCTAAGAAAGGTAGCATCTTCCAACATCTTTTGGCTGGTCCAACAATCACCTAGAAAGAAAAATACTGGCCTCCAACCTCCCCTGTAGCCAGTCCAACACACACCTTGGAAAAGTAGCATCTTCCACCTTCTTTTGGTTGATCAATCACCTAGAAAAAGAAATACTGGCCTCCAACCTCCCCTATAGCCAGTCCAACACACGCCTAAGAAAGGTAGCATCTTCCAACATCTTCTTTTGGCTGATTCAACAATCACCTAGAAAGAAAAATACTGGCCTCCAACCTCCCCTGTAGCCAGTCCAACACACACCTTGGAAAAGTAGCATCTTCCACCTTCTTTTGGTTGATCAATCACCTAGAAAAAGAAATACTGGCCTCCAACCTCCCCTATAGCCAGTCCAACACACGCCTAAGAAAGGTAGCATCTTCCAACATCTTCTTTTGGCTGATCCAACAATCACCTAGAAAGAAAAATACTGGCCTCCAACCTCCCCTGTAGCCAGTCCAACACACACCTAGGAAAAGTAGCATCTTCCACCCTCTTTTGGTCGATCAATCACCTAGAAAGAGAAATACTAGCCTCCAACCTCCCCTTTTGCCAGCCTCCTACCTCTTCTTTTGGCTGATCCAACACTCACCGAGAAAGAAGAATCTTGGCCTCCAACCTTCGCTGTAGCGATTCCAACACGTGCCGAAGAAAGGTAGCATCTTCCAACCTCTTTTGGCCGATCCAACAATCACCTAGAAAGGGACATACTGGCCTCCAACCTCCCCTATAGCCAGTCCAACACACGGCTAAGAAAGGTAGCATCTTCCAACATCTTCTTTTGGCTGATCCAACAATCACCTAGAAAGAAAAATACTGGCCTCCAACCTCCCCTGTAGCCAGTCCAACACACACCTTGGAAAAGTAGCATCTTCCACCTTCTTTTGGTTGATCAATCACCTACAAAAAGAAATACTGGCCTCCAACCTCCCCTATAGCCAGTCCAACACACGCCTAAGAAAGGTAGCATCTTCCAACATCTTCTTTTGGCTGATACAACAATCACCTAGAAAAAAAAATACTGGCCTCCAACCTCCCCTGTAGCCAGTCCAGCACACACCTTGGAAAAGTAGATTCTTCCACCTTCTTTTGGTTGATCAATCACCTAGAAAGAAAAATACTGGCCTCCAACCTCCCCTGTAGCCAGTCCAACACACACCTAGGAAAAGTAGCATCTTCCACCCTCTTTTGGTCGATCAATCACCTAGAAAGAGAAATACTAGCCTCCAACCTCCCCTTTTGCCAGTCGAACACACACCTAAGAAAAGTAGCAGCCTCCTACCTCTTCTTTTGGCTGATCCAACACTCACCGAGAAAGAAGAATCTTGGCCTCCAAACTTCGCTGTAGCGATTCCAACACGTGCCGAAGAAAGGTAGCATCTTCCAACCTCTTTTGGCCGATCCAACAATCACCCAGAAAGGGTCATACTGGCTTCCAACCTCCCCTATAGCCAGTCCAACACACACCTAAGAAAGGTAGCATCTTCCAACCTCTTCTTTTGGCTGATCCAACAATCACCTAGAAAGAAAAATACTGGCCTCCAACCTCCCCTATAGCCAGTCCAACACACGCCTAAGAAAGGTAGCAGCTTCCAACATCTTCTTTTGGCTGATCCAACAATCACCTAGAAAGAAAAATACTGGCCTCCAACCTCCCCTGTAGCCAGTCCAACACACACCTTGGAAAAGTAGCATCTTCCACCTTCTTTTGGTTGATCAATCACCTAGAAAAAGAAATACTGGCCTCCAACCTCCCCTATAGCCAGTCCAACACACGCCTAAGAAAGGTAGCATCTTCCAACATCTTCTTTTGGCTGATCCAACAATCACCTAGAAAGAAAAATACTGGCCTCCAACCTCCCCTGTAGCCAGTCCAACACACTTTGGAAAAGTAGATTCTTCCACCTTCTTTTGGTTGATCAATTACCTAGAAAAAGAAATACTGGCCTCCAACCTCCCCTATAGCCAGTCCAACACACGCCTAAGAAAGGTAGCATCTTCCAACATCTTCTTTCGGCTGATCCAACAATCACCTAGAAAGAAAAATACTGGCCTCCAACCTCCCCTATAGCGAGTCCAACACACGCCTAAGAAAGGTAGCATCTTCCAACATCTTCTTTTGGCTGATCCAACAATCACCTAGACAGAAAAATACTGGCCTCCAACCTCCCCTGTAGCCAGTCCAACACACACCTTGGAAAAGTAGCATCTTCCACCTTCTTTTGGTTGATCAATCACCTAGAAAAAGAAATACTGGCCTCCAACCTCCCCTATAGCCAGTCCAACACACGCCTAAGAAAGGTAGCATCTTCCAACATCTTCTTTTGGCTGATCCAACAATCACCTAGAAAGAAAAATACTGGCCTCCAACCTCCCCTGTAGCCAGTCCAATACACACCTTGGAAAAGTTGCATCTTCCACCTTCTTTTGGTTGATCAATCACCTAGAAAAAGAAATACTGGCCTCCAACCTCCCCTATAGCCAGTCCAACACACGCCTAAGAAAGGTAGCATCTTCCAACATCTTCTTTTGGCTGATCCAACAATCACATAGAAAGAAAAATACTGGCCTCCAACCTCCCCTGTAGCCAGTCCAACACACACCTAAGAAAAGTAGCATCTTCCACCCTCTTTTGGTCGATCAATCACCTAGAAAGAGAAATACTAGCCTCCAACCTCCCCTTTTGCCAGTCGAACACACACCTAAGAAAAGTAGCAGCCTCCTACCTCTTCTTTTGGCTGATCCAACACTCACCGAGAAAGAAGAATCTTGGCCTCCAACCTTCGCTTTAGTGATTCCAACACGTGCCGAAGAAAGGTAGCATCTTCCAACCTCTTTTGGCCGATCCAACAATCACCTAGAAAGGGACATACTGGCCTCCAACCTCCCCTATAGCCAGTCCAACACACACCTAAGTAGCATCTTCCAACCTCTTCTTTTGGCTGATCCAACAATCACCTAGAAAGGGACATACTGGCCTCCAACCTCCCCTATAGCCAGTCCAACACACACCTAAGTAGCATCTTCCAACATCTTCTTTTGGCTGATCCAACAATCACCTAGAAAGAAAAATACTGGCCTCCAACCTCCCCTGTAGCCAGTCCAACACACACCTTGGAAAAGTAGCATCTTCCACCTTCTTTTGGTTGATCAATCACCTAGAAAAAGAAATACTGGCCTCCAACCTCCCCTATAGCCAGTCCAACACACGCCTAAGAAAGGTAGCATCTTCCAACATCTTCTTTTGGCTGATCCAACAATCACCTAGAAAGAAAAACACTGGCCTCCAACCTCCCCTGTAGCCAGTCCAACACACACCTAGGAAAAGTAGCATCTTCCACCCTCTTTTGGTCGATCAATCACCTAGAAAGAGAAATACTAGCCTCCAACCTCCCCTTTTGCCAGTCGAACACACACCTAAGAAAAGTAGCAGCCTCCTACCTCTTCTTTTGGCTGATCCAACACTCACCGAGAAAGAAGAATCTTGGCCTCCAACCTTCGCTGTAGCGATTCCAACACGTGCCGAAGAAAGGTGGCACCTTCCAACCTCTTTTGGCCGATCCAACAATCACCTAGAAAGGGACATACTGGCCTCCAACCTCCCCTATAGCCAGTCCAACACACGCCTAAGAAAGGTAGCATCTTCCAACATCTTCTTTTGGCTGATTCAACAATCACCTAGAAAGAAAAATACTGGCCTCCAACCTCCCCTGTAGCCAGTCCAACACACACCTTGGAAAAGTAGCATCTTCCACCTTCTTTTGGTTGATCAATCACCTAGAAAAAGAAATACTGGCCTCCAACCTCCCCTATAGCCAGTCCAACACACGCCTAAGAAAGGTAGCATCTTCCAACATCTTCTTTTGGCTGATCCAACAATCACCTAGAAAGAAACATACTGGCCTCCAACCTCCCCTGTAGCCAGTCCAACACACACCTAGGAAAAGTAGCATCTTCCACCCTCTTTTGGTCGATCAATCACCTAGAAAGAGAAATACTAGCCTCCAACCTCCCCTTTTGCCAGCCTCCTACCTCTTCTTTTGGCTGATCCAACACTCACCGAGAAAGAAGAATCTTGGCCTCCAACCTTCGCTGTAGCGATTCCAACACGTGCCGAAGAAAGATAGCATCTTCCAACATCTTCTTTTGGCTGATCCAAGAATCACCTAGAAAGAAAAATACTGGCCTCCAACCTCCCCTGTAGCCAGTCCAACACACACCTTGGAAAAGTAGCATCTTCCACCTTCTTTTGGTTGATCAATCACCTAGAAAAAGAAATACTGGCCTCCAACCTCCCCTATAGCCAGTCCAACACACGCCTAAGAAAGGTAGCATCTTCCAACATCTTCTTTTGGCTGATCCAACAATCACCTAGAAAGAAAAATACTGGCCTCCAACCTCCCCTGTAGCCAGTCCAACACACACCTTGGAAAAGTAGATTCTTCCACCTTCTTTTGGTTGATCAATTACCTAGAAAAAGAAATACTGGCCTCCAACCTCCCCTATAGCCAGTCCAACACACGCCTAAGAAAGGTAGCATCTTCCAACATCTTCTTTTGGCTGATCCAACAATCACCTAGAAAGAAAAATACTGGCCTCCAACCTCCCCTGTAGCCAGTCCAACACACACCTTGGAAAAGTAGATTCTTCCACCTTCTTTTGGTTGATCAATTACCTAGAAAAAGAAATACTGGCCTCCAACCTCCCCTATAGCCAGTCCAACACACGCCTAAGAAAGATAGCATCTTCCAACATCTTCTTTTGGCTGATCCAACAATCACATAGAAAGAAAAATACTGGCCTCCAACCTCCCCTGTAGCCAGTCCAACACACACCTAGGAAAAGTAGCATCTTCCACCCTCTTTTGGTCGATCAATCACCTAGAAAGAGAAATACTAGCCTCCAACCTCCCCTTTTGCCAGTCGAACACACACCTAAGAAAAGTAGCAGCCATCTACCTCTTCTTTTGGCTGATCCAACACTCACCGAGAAAGAAGAATCTTGGCCTCCAACCTTCGCTGTAGCGATTCCAACACGTGCCGAAGAAAGGTAGCATCTTCCAACCTCTTTTGGCCGATCCAACAATCACCTAGAAAGGGACATACTGGCCTCCAACCTCCCCTATAGCCAGTCCAACACACACCTAAGTAGCATCTTCCAACCTCTTCTTTTGGCTGATCCAACAATCACCTAGAAAGAAAAATACTGGCCTCCAACCTCCCCTATAGCCAGTCCAACACACGCCTAAGAAAGGTAGCATCTTCCAACATCTTCTTTTGGCTGATCCAACAATCACCTAGAAAGAAAAATACTGGCCTCCAACCTCCCCTGTAGCCAGTCCAACACACACCTTGGAAAAGTAAGCATCTTCCACCTTCTTTTGGTTGATCAATCACCTAGAAAAAGAAATACTGGCCTCCAACCTCCCCTATAGCCAGTCCAACACACGCCTAAGAAAGGTAGCATCTTCCAACATCTTCTTTTGGCTGATCCAACAATCACCTAGAAAGAAAAATACTGGCCTCCAACCTCCCCTGTAGCCAGTCCAACACACACCTAGGAAAAGTAGCATCTTCCACCCTCTTTTGGTCGATCAATCACCTAGAAAGAGAAATACTAGCCTCCAACCTCCCCTTTTGCCAGTCGAACACACACCTAAGAAAAGTAGCAGCCTCCTACCTCTTCTTTTGGCTGATCCAACACTCACCGAGAAAGAAGAATCTTGGCCTCCAACCTTCGCTGTAGCGATTCCAACACGTGCCGAAGAAAGGTGGCACCTTCCAACCTCTTTTGGCCGATCCAACAATCACCTAGAAAGGGACATACTGGCCTCCAACCTCCCCTATAGCCAGTCCAACACACACCTAAAAAAGGTAGCATCTTCCAACATCTTCTTTTGGCTGATCCAAGAATCACCTAGAAAGAAAAATACTGGCCTCCAACCTCCCCTGTAGCCAGTCCAACACACACCTTGGAAAAGTAGCATCTTCCACCTTCTTTTGGTTGATCAATCACCTAGAAAAAGAAATACTGGCCTCCAACCTCCCCTATAGCCAGTCCAACACACGCCTAAGAAAGGTAGCATCTTCCAACATCTTCTTTTGGCTGATTCAACAATCACCTAGAAAGAAAAATACTGGCCTCCAACCTCCCCTGTAGCCAGTCCAACACACACCTTGGAAAAGTAGCATCTTCCACCTTCTTTTGGTTGATCAATCACCTAGAAAAAGAAATACTGGCCTCCAACCTCCCCTATAGCCAGTCCAACACACGCCTAAGAAAGGTAGCATCTTCCAACATCTTCTTTTGGCTGATCCAACAATCACCTAGAAAGAAAAATACTGGCCTCCAACCTCCCCTGTAGCCAGTCCAACACACACCTAGGAAAAGTAGCATCTTCCACCCTCTTTTGGTCGATCAATCACCTAGAAAGAGAAATACTAGCCTCCAACCTCCCCTTTTGCCAGCCTCCTACCTCTTCTTTTGGCTGATCCAACACTCACCGAGAAAGAAGAATCTTGGCCTCCAACCTTCGCTGTAGCGATTCCAACACGTGCCGAAGAAAGGTAGCATCTTCCAACATCTTCTTTTGGCTGATCCAACAATCACCTAGAAAGAAAAATACTGGCCTCCAACCTCCCCTGTAGCCAGTCCAACACACACCTTGGAAAAGTAGCATCTTCCACCTTCTTTTGGTTGATCAATCACCTAGAAAAAGAAATACTGGCCTCCAACCTCCCCTATAGCCAGTCCAACACACGCCTAAGAAAGGTAGCATCTTCCAACATCTTCTTTTGGCTGATCCAACAATCACCTAGAAAGAAAAATACTGGCCTCCAACCTCCCCTGTAGCCAGTCCAACACACACCTTGGAAAAGTAGATTCTTCCACCTTCTTTTGGTTGATCAATTACCTAGAAAAAGAAATACTGGCCTCCAACCTCCCCTATAGCCAGTCCAACACACGCCTAAGAAAGGTAGCATCTTCCAACATCTTCTTTTGGCTGATCCAACAATCACCTAGAAAGAAAAATACTGGCCTCCAACCTCCCCTGTAGCCAGTCCAACACACACCTTGGAAAAGTAGATTCTTCCACCTTCTTTTGGTTGATCAATTACCTAGAAAAAGAAATACTGGCCTCCAACCTCCCCTATAGCCAGTCCAACACACGCCTAAGAAAGATAGCATCTTCCAACATCTTCTTTTGGCTGATCCAACAATCACATAGAAAGAAAAATACTGGCCTCCAACCTCCCCTGTAGCCAGTCCAACACACACCTAGGAAAAGTAGCATCTTCCACCCTCTTTTGGTCGATCAATCACCTAGAAAGAGAAATACTAGCCTCCAACCTCCCCTTTTGCCAGTCGAACACACACCTAAGAAAAGTAGCAGCCTCCTACCTCTTCTTTTGGCTGATCCAACACTCACCGAGAAAGAAGAATCTTGGCCTCCAACCTTCGCTGTAGCGATTCCAACACGTGCCGAAGAAAGGTAGCATCTTCCAACCTCTTTTGGCCGATCCAACAATCACCTAGAAAGGGACATACTGGCCTCCAACCTCCCCTATAGCCAGTCCAACACACACCTAAGTAGCATCTTCCAACCTCTTCTTTTGGCTGATCCAACAATCACCTAGAAAGAAAAATACTGGCCTCCAACCTCCCCTATAGCCAGTCCAACACACGCCTAAGAAAGGTAGCATCTTCCAACATCTTCTTTTGGCTGATCCAACAATCACCTAGAAAGAAAAATACTGGCCTCCAACCTCCCCTGTAGCCAGTCCAACACACACCTTGGAAAAGTAAGCATCTTCCACCTTCTTTTGGTTGATCAATCACCTAGAAAAAGAAATACTGGCCTCCAACCTCCCCTATAGCCAGTCCAACACACGCCTAAGAAAGGTAGCATCTTCCAACATCTTCTTTTGGCTGATCCAACAATCACCTAGACAGAAAAATACTGGCCTCCAACCTCCCCTGTAGCCAGTCCAACACACACCTTGGAAAAGAAGCATCTTCCACCTTCTTTTGGTTGATCAATCACCTAGAAAAAGAAATACTGGCCTCCAACCTCCCCTATAGCCAGTCCAACACACGCCTAAGAAAGGTAGCATCTTCCAACATCTTCTTTTGGCTGATCCAACAATCACCTAGAAAGAAAAATACTGGCCTCCAACCTCCCCTGTAGCCAGTCCAACACACACCTTGGAAAAGTAGATTCTTCCACCTTCTTTTGGTTGATCAATCACCTAGAAAAAGAAATACTGGCCTCCAACCTCCCCTATAGCCAGTCCAACACACGCCTAAGAAAGGTAGCATCTTCCAACATCTTCTTTTGGCTGATCCAACAATCACATAGAAAGAAAAATACTGGCCTCCAACCTCCCCTGTAGCCAGTCCAACACACACCTAAGAAAAGTAGCATCTTCCACCCTCTTTTGGTCGATCAATCACCTAGAAAGAGAAATACTAGCCTCCAACCTCCCCTTTTGCCAGTCGAACACACACCTAAGAAAAGTAGCAGCCTCCTACCTCTTCTTTTGGCTGATCCAACACTCACCGAGAAAGAAGAATCTTGGCCTCCAACCTTCGCTGTAGCGATTCCAACACGTGCCGAAGAAAGGTAGCATCTTCCAACCTCTTTTGGCCGATCCAACAATCACCTAGAAAGGGACATACTGGCCTCCAACCTCCCCTATAGCCAGTCCAACACACACCTAAGAAAGGTAGCATCTTCCAACCTCTTCTTTTGGCTGATCCAACAATCACCTAGAAAGAAAAATACTGGCCTCCAACATCCCCTGTAGCCAGTCCAACACACACCTTGGAAAAGTAGCATCTTCCACCTTCTTTTGGTTGATCAATCACCTAGAAAAAGAAATACTGGCCTCCAACCTCCCCTATAGCCAGTCCAACACACGCCTAGGAAAGGTAGCATCTTCCAACATCTTCTTTTGGCTGATCCAACAATCACCTAGAAAGAAAAATACTGGCCTCCAACCTCCCCTGTAGCCAGTCCAACACACACCTTGGAAAAGTAGATTCTTCCACCTTCTTTTGGTTGATCAATTACCTAGAAAAAGAAATACTGGCCTCCAACCTCCCCTATAGCCAGTCCAACACACGCCTAAGAAAGGTAGCATCTTCCAACATCTTCTTTTGGCTGATCCAACAATCACCTAGAAAGAAAAATACTGGCCTCCAACCTCCCCTGTAGCCAGTCCAACACACACCTTGGAAAAGTAGCATCTTCCACCTTCTTTTGGTTGATTAATCACCTAGAAAAAGAAATACTGGCCTCCAACCTCCCCTATAGCCAGTCCAACACACGCCTAAGAAAGGTAGCATCTTCCAACATCTTCTTTTGGCTGATCAATCACCTAGAAAGAAAAATACTGGCCTCCAACCTCCCCTGTAGCCAGTCCAACACACACCTTGGAAAAGTAGCATCTTGCACCTTCTTTTGGTTGATCAATCACCTAGAAAAAGAAATACTGGCCTCCAACCTCCCCTATAGCCAGTCCAACACACGCCTAAGAAAGGTAGCATCTTCCAACATCTTCTTTTGGCTGATCCAACAATCACCTAGAAAGAAAAATACTGGCCTCCAACCTCCCCTGTAGCCAGTCCAACACACACCTAGGAAAAGTAGCATCTTCCACCCTCTTTTGGTCGATCAATTACCTAGAAAGAGAAATACTAGCCTCCAACCTCCCCTTTTGCCAGTCGAACACACACCTAAGAAAAGTAGCAGCCTCCTACCTCTTCTTTTGGCTGATCCAACACTCACCGAGAAAGAAGAATCTTGGCCTCCAACCTTCGCTGTAGCGATTCCAACACGTGCCGAAGAAAGGTAGCATCTTCCAACCTTTTGGCCGATCCAACAATCACCTAGAAAGGGACATACTGGCCTCCAACCTCCCCTATAGCCAGTCCAACACACACCTAAGAAAGGTAGCATCTTCCAACATCTTCTTTTGGCTGATCCAACAATCACCTAGAAAGAAAAATACTGGCCTCCAACCTCCCCTGTAGCCAGTCCAACACACACCTTGGAAAAGTAGCATCTTCCACCTTCTTTTGGTTGATCAATCACCTAGAAAAAGAAATACTGGCCTCCAACCTCCCCTATAGCCAGTCCAACACACGCCTAAGAAAGGTAGCATCTTCCAACATCTTCTTTTGGCTGATCCAACAATCACCTAGAAAGAAAAATACTGGCCTCCAACCTCCCCTGTAGCCAGTCCAACACACACCTAGGAAAAGTAGCATCTTCCACCCTCTTTTGGTCGATCAATCACCTAGAAAGAGAAATACTAGCCTCCAACCTCCCCTTTTGCCAGCCTCCTACCTCTTCTTTTGGCTGATCCAACACTCACCGAGAAAGAAGAATCTTGGCCTCCAACCTTCGCTGTAGCGATTCCAACACGTGCCGAAGAAAGGTAGCATCTTCCAACCTCTTTTGGCCGATCCAACAATCACCTAGAAAGGGACATACTGGCCTCCAACCTCCCCTGTAGCCAGTCCAACACACGGCTAAGAAAGGTAGCATCTTCCAACATCTTCTTTTGGCTGATCCAACAATCACCTAGAAAGAAAAATACTGGCCTCCAACCTCCTCTGTAGCCAGTCCAACACACACCTTGGAAAAGTAGCATCTTCCACCTTCTTTTGGTTGATCAATCACCTACAAAAAGAAATACTGGCCTCCAACCTCCCCTATAGCCAGTCCAACACACGCCTAAGAAAGGTAGCATCTTCCAACATCTTCTTTTGGCTGATCCAACAATCACCTAGAAAGAAAAATACTGGCCTCCAACCTCCCCTGTAGCCAGTCCAACACACACCTAGGAAAAGTAGCATCTTCCACCCTCTTTTGGTCGATCAATCACCTAGAAAGAGAAATACTAGCCTCCAACCTTCCCTTTTGCCAGTCGAACACACACCTAAGAAAAGTAGCAGCCTCCTACCTCTTCTTTTGGCTGATCCAACACTCACCGAGAAAGAAGAATCTTGGCCTCCAAACTTCGCTGTAGCGATTCCAACACGTGCCGAAGAAAGGTAGCATCTTCCAACCTCTTTTGGCCGATCCAACAATCACCTAGAAAGGGACATACTGGCCTCCAACCTCCCCTATAGCCAGTCCAACACACACCTAAGAAAGGTAGCATCTTCCAACCTCTTCTTTTGGCTGATCCAACAATCACCTAGAAAGAAAAATACTGGCCTCCAACCTCCCCTATAGCCAGTCCAACACACGCCTAAGAAAGGTAGCAGCTTCCAACATCTTCTTTTGGCTGATCCAACAATCACCTAGAAAGAAAAATACTGGCCTCCAACCTCCCCTGTAGCCAGTCCAACACACTTTGGAAAAGTAGATTCTTCCACCTTCTTTTGGTTGATCAATTACCTAGAAAAAGAAATACTGGCCTCCAACCTCCCCTATAGCCAGTCCAACACACGCCTAAGAAAGGTAGCATCTTCCAACATCTTCTTTCGGCTGATCCAACAATCACCTAGAAAGAAAAATACTAGCCTCCAACCTCCCCTATAGCGAGTCCAACACACGCCTAAGAAAGGTAGCATCTTCCAACATCTTCTTTTGGCTGATCCAACAATCACCTAGACAGAAAAATACTGGCCTCCAACCTCCCCTGTAGCCAGTCCAACACACACCTTGAAAAAGTAGCATCTTCCACCTTCTTTTGGTTGATCAATCACCTAGAAAAAGAAATACTGGCCTCCAACCTCCCCTATAGCCAGTCCAACACACGCCTAAGAAAGGTAGCATCTTCCAACATCTTCTTTTGGCTGATCCAACAATCACCTAGAAAGAAAAATACTGGCCTCCAACCTCCCCTGTAGCCAGTCCAACACACACCTTGGAAAAGTAGATTCTTCCACCTTCTTTTGGTTGATCAATCACCTAGAAAAAGAAATACTGGCCTCCAACCTCCCCTATAGCCAGTCCAACACACGCCTAAGAAAGGTAGCATCTTCCAACATCTTCTTTTGGCTGATCCAACAATCACATAGAAAGAAAAATACTGGCCTCCAACCTCCCCTGTAGCCAGTCCAACACACACCTAAGAAAAGTAGCATCTTCCACCCTCTTTTGGTCGATCAATCACCTAGAAAGAGAAATACTAGCCTCCAACCTCCCCTTTTGCCAGTCAAACACACACCTAAGAAAAGTAGCAGCCTCCTACCTCTTCTTTTGGCTGATCCAACACTCACCGAGAAAGAAGAATCTTGGCCTCCAACCTTCGCTGTAGCGATTCCAACACGTGCCGAAGAAAGGTAGCATCTTCCAACCTCTTTTGGCTGATCCAACAATCACCTAGAAAGGGACATACTGGCCTCCAACCTCCCCTATAGCCAGTCCAACACACACCTAAGAAAGGTAGCATCTTCCAACCTCTTCTTTTGGCTGATCCAACAATCACCTAGAAAGAAAAATACTGGCCTCCAACCTCCCCTGTAGCCAGTCCAACACACACCTTGGAAAAGTAGCATCTTCCACCTTCTTTTGGTTGATCAATCACCTAGAAAAAGAAATACTGGCCTCCAACCTCCCCTATAGCCAGTCCAACACACGCCTAGGAAAGGTAGCATCTTCCAACATCTTCTTTTGGCTGATCCAACAATCACCTAGAAAGAAAAATACTGGCCTCCAACCTCCCCTGTAGCCAGTCCAACACACACCTTGGAAAAGTAGATTCTTCCACCTTCTTTTGGTTGATCAATTACCTAGAAAAAGAAATACTGGCCTCCAACCTCCCCTATAGCCAGTCCAACACACGCCTAAGAAAGGTAGCATCTTCCAACATCTTCTTTTGGCTGATCCAACAATCACCTAGAAAGAAAAATACTGGCCTCCAACCTCCCCTGTAGCCAGTCCAACACACACCTTGGAAAAGTAGCATCTTCCACCTTCTTTTGGTTGATTAATCACCTAGAAAAAGAAATACTGGCCTCCAACCTCCCCTATAGCCAGTCCAACACACGCCTAAGAAAGGTAGCATCTTCCAACATCTTCTTTTGGCTGATCAATCACCTAGAAAGAAAAATACTGGCCTCCAACCTCCCCTGTAGCCAGTCCAACACACACCTTGGAAAAGTAGCATCTTCCACCTTCTTTTGGTTGATCAATCACCTAGAAAAAGAAATACTGGCCTCCAACCTCCCCTATAGCCAGTCCAACACACACCTAAGAAAGGTAGCATCTTCCAACATCTTCTTTTGGCTGATCCAACAATCACCTAGAAAGAAAAATACTGGCCTCCAACCTCCCCTGTAGCCAGTCCAACACACACCTAGGAAAAGTAGCATCTTCCACCCTCTTTTGGTCGATCAATTACCTAGAAAGAGAAATACTAGCCTCCAACCTCCCCTTTTGCCAGTCGAACACACACCTAAGAAAAGTAGCAGCCTCCTACCTCTTCTTTTGGCTGATCCAACACTCACCGAGAAAGAAGAATCTGGGCCTCCAACCTTCGCTGTAGCGATTCCAACACGTGCCGAAGAAAGGTAGCATCTTCCAACCTTTTGGCCGATCCAACAATCACCTAGAAAGGGACATACTGGCCTCCAACCTCCCCTATAGCCAGTCCAACACACACCTAAGAAAGGTAGCATCTTCCAACATCTTCTTTTGGCTGATCCAACAATCACCTAGAAAGAAAAATACTGGCCTCCAACCTCCCCTGTAGCCAGTCCAACACACACCTTGGAAAAGTAGCATCTTCCACCTTCTTTTGGTTGATCAATCACCTAGAAAAAGAAATACTGGCCTCCAACCTCCCCTATAGCCAGTCCAACACACGCCTAAGAAAGGTAGCATCTTCCAACATCTTCTTTTGGCTGATTCAACAATCACCTAGAAAGAAAAATACTGGCCTCCAACCTCCCCTGTAGCCAGTCCAACACACACCTTGGAAAAGTAGCATCTTCCACCTTCTTTTGGTTGATCAATCACCTAGAAAAAGAAATACTGGCCTCCAACCTCCCCTATAGCCAGTCCAACACACGCCTAAGAAAGGTAGCATCTTCCAACATCTTCTTTTGGCTGATCCAACAATCACCTAGAAAGAAAAATACTGGCCTCCAACCTCCCCTGTAGCCAGTCCAACACACACCTAGGAAAAGTAGCATCTTCCACCCTCTTTTGGTCGATCAATCACCTAGAAAGAGAAATACTAGCCTCCAACCTCCCCTTTTGCCAGCCTCCTACCTCTTCTTTTGGCTGATCCAACACTCACCGAGAAAGAAGAATCTTGGCCTCCAACCTTCGCTGTAGCGATTCCAACACGTGCCGAAGAAAGGTAGCATCTTCCAACCTCTTTTGGCCGATCCAACAATCACCTAGAAAGGGACATACTGGCCTCCAACCTCCCCTATAGCCAGTCCAACACACGGCTAAGAAAGGTAGCATCTTCCAACATCTTCTTTTGGCTGATCCAACAATCACCTAGAAAGAAAAATAGTGGCCTCCAACCTCCCCTGTAGCCAGTCCAACACACACCTTGGAAAAGTAGCATCTTCCACCTTCTTTTGGTTGATCAATCACCTACAAAAAGAAATACTGGCCTCCAACCTCCCCTATAGCCAGTCCAACACACGCCTAAGAAAGGTAGCATCTTCCAACATCTTCTTTTGGCTGATACAACAATCACCTAGAAAAAAAAATACTGGCCTCCAACCTCCCCTGTAGCCAGTCCAGCACACACCTTGGAAAAGTAGATTCTTCCACCTTCTTTTGGTTGATCAATCACCTAGAAAAAGAAATACTGGCCTCCAACCTCCCCTATAGCCAGTCCAACACACGCCTAAGAAAGGTAGCATCTTCCAACATCTTCTTTTGGCTGATCCAACAATCACCTAGAAAGAAAAATACTGGCCTCCAACCTCCCCTGTAGCCAGTCCAACACACACCTAGGAAAAGTAGCATCTTCCACCCTCTTTTGGTCGATCAATCACCTAGAAAGAGAAATACTAGCCTCCAACCTCCCCTTTTGCCAGTCGAACACACACCTAAGAAAAGTAGCAGCCTCCTACCTCTTCTTTTGGCTGATCCAACACTCACCGAGAAAGAAGAATCTTGGCCTCCAAACTTCGCTGTAGCGATTCCAACACGTGCCGAAGAAAGGTAGCATCTTCCAACCTCTTTTGGCCGATCCAACAATCACCTAGAAAGGGACATACTGGCCTCCAACCTCCCCTATAGCCAGTCCAACACACACCTAAGAAAGGTAGCATCTTCCAACCTCTTCTTTTGGCTGATCCAACAATCACCTAGAAAGAAAAATACTGGCCTCCAACCTCCCCTGTAGCCAGTCCAACACACTTTGGAAAAGTAGATTCTTCCACCTTCTTTTGGTTGATCAATTACCTAGAAAAAGAAATACTGGCCTCCAACCTCCCCTATAGCCAGTCCAACACACGCCTAAGAAAGGTAGCATCTTCCAACATCTTCTTTCGGCTGATCCAACAATCACCTAGAAAGAAAAATACTGGCCTCCAACCTCCCCTATAGCGAGTCCAACACACGCCTAAGAAAGGTAGCATCTTCCAACATCTTCTTTTGGCTGATCCAACAATCACCTAGAAAGAAAAATACTGGCCTCCAACCTCCCCTGTAGCCAGTCCAACACACACCTAGGAAAAGTAGCATCTTCCACCCTCTATTGGTCGATCAATCACCTAGAAAGGGAAATACTAGCCTCCAACCTCCCTTATGCCAGTCGAACACACACCTAAGGAAAGTAGCAGCCTCCTACCTCTTCTTTTGGCTGATCCAACACTCACCGAGAAAGAAGAATCTTGGCCTCCAACCTTCGCTGTAGCGATTCCAACACGTGCCGAAGAAAGGTAGCATCTTCCAACCTCTTTTGGCCGACCCAACAATCACCTAGAAAGAAAAATACTGGCCTCCAACCTCCCCTATAGCCAGTCCAACACACACCTAAGAAAGGTAGCATCTTCCAACCTCTTCTTTTGGCTGATCCAACAATCACCTAGAAAGAAAAATACTGGCCTCCAACCTCCCCTGTAGCCAGTCCAACACACACCTTGGAAAAGTAGATTCTTCCACCTTCTTTTGGTTGATCAATCACCTAGAAAAAGAAATACTGGCCTCCAACCTCCACTATAGCCAGTCCAACACACGCCTAAGAAAGGTAGCATCTTCCAACATCTTCTTTTGGCTGATCCAACAATCACCTAGAAAGAAAAATACTGGCCTCCAACCTCCCCTGTAGCTTTTCCAACACACACCTTGGAAAAGTAGCATCTTCCACGTTCTTTTGGTTGATCAATCACCTAGAAAGAAAAATACTGGCCTCCAACCTCCCCTGTAGCCAGTCCAACACACACCTAGGAAAAGTAGCATCCTTCACCCTCTTTTGGTCGATCAATCACCTAGAAAGAGAAATACTAGCCTCCAACCTCCCCTTTTGCCAGTCGAACACACACCTAAGAAAAGTAGCAGCCTCCTACCTCTTCTTTTGGCTGATCCAACAATTACCTAGAAAGAAAAATACTGGCCTCCAACCTCCCCTATAGCCAGTCCAACACACGCCTAAGAAAGGTAGCATCTTCCAACATCTTCTTTTTGCTGATCCAACAATCACCTAGAAAGAAAAATACTGGCCTCCAACCTCCCCTATAGCCAGTCCAACACATGCCTAAGAAAGGTAGCATCTTCCAACATCTTTTGGCTGATCCAACAATCACCTAGAAAGAAAAATACTGGCCTCCAACCTCCCCTGTAGCCAGTCCAACACACACCTTGGAAAAGTAGCATCTTCCACCTTCTTTTGGTTGATCAATCACCTAGAAAAAGAAATACTGGCCTCCAACCTCCCCTATAGCCAGTCCAACACACGCCTAAGAAAGGTAGCATCTTCCAACATCTTCTTTTGGCTGATCCAACAATCAACTAGAAAGAAAAATACTGGCCTCCAACCTCCCCTGTAGCCAGTCCAACACACACCTAGGAAAAGTAGCATCTTCCACCCTCTTTTGGTTGATCAATCACCTAGAAAGAGAAATACTGGCCTCCAACCTCCCCTATAGCCAGTCCAACACACGCCTAAGAAAGGTAGCATCTTCCAACCTCTTCTTTTGGCTGATCCAACAATTACCTAGAAAGAAAAATACTGGCCTCCAACCTCCCCTGTAGCCAGTCCAACACACACCTAAGAAAAGTAGCATCTTCCACCCTCTTTTGGTCGATCAATCACCTAGAAAGAGAAATACTAGCCTCCAACCTCCCCTTTTGCCAGTCCAACACACACCTAAGAAAAGTAGCAGCCTCCTACCTCTTCTTTTGGCTGATCCAACAATTACCTAGAAAGAAAAATACTGGCCTCCAACCTCCCCTATAGCCAGTCCAACACACGCCTAAGAAAGGTAGCATCTTCCAACATCTTCTTTTGGCTGATCCAACAATCACCTAGAAAGAAAAATACTGGCCTCCAACCTCCCCTGTAGCCAGTCCAACACATACCTTGGAAAAGTAGATTCTTCCACCTTCTTTTGGTTGATCAATCACCTAGAAAAAGAAATACTGGCCTCCAACCTCCCCTATAGCCAGTCCAACACACGCCTAAGAAAGGTAGCATCTTCCAACATCTTCTTTTGGCTGATCCAACAATCACCTAGAAAGAAAAATACTGGCCTCCAACCTCCCCTGTAGCCAGTCCAACACACACATAGGAAAAGTAGCATCTTCCACCCTCTTTTGGTCGATCAATCACCTAGAAAGAGAAATACTAGCCTCCAACCTCCCCTTTTGCCAGTCGAACACACACCTAAGAAAAGTAGCAGCCTCCTACCTCTTCTTTTGGCTGATCCAACACTCACCGAGAAAGAAGAATCTTGGCCTCCAACCTTCGCTGTAGTGATTCCAACACGTGCCGAAGAAAGGTAGCATCTTCCAACCTCTTTTGGCCGATCCAACAATCACCTAGAAAGGGACATACTGGCCTCCAACCTCCCCTATAGCCAGTCCAACACACACCTAAGTAGCATCTTCCAACCTCTTCTTTTGGCTGATCCAACAATCACCTAGAAAGAAAAATACTGGCCTCCAACCTCCCCTATAGCCAGTCCAACACACGCCTAAGAAAGGTAGCATCTTCCAACATCTTCTTTTGGCTGATCCAACAATCACCTAGAAAGAAAAATACTGGCCTCCAACCTCCCCTGTAGCCAGTCCAACACACACCTTGGAAAAGTAGCATCTTCCACCTTCTTTTGGTTGATCAATCACCTAGAAAAAGAAATACTGGCCTCCAACCTCCCCTATAGCCAGTCCAACACACGCCTAAGAAAGGTAGCATCTTCCAACATCTTCTTTTGGCTGATCCAACAATCACCTAGAAAGAAAAATACTGGCCTCCAACCTCCCCTGTAGCCAGTCCAACACACGCCTAAGAAAGGTAGCATCTTCCAACATCTTCTTTTGGCTGATCCAACAATCACTTAGAAAGAAAAATACTGGCCTCCAACCTCCCCTATAGCCAGTCCAACACACACCTTGGAAAAGTAGCATCTTCCACCTTCTTTTGGTTGATCAATCACCTAGAAAAAGAAATACTGGCCTCCAACCTCCCCTATAGCCAGTCCAACACACGCCTAAGAAAGGTAGCATCTTCCAACATCTTCTTTTGGCTGATCCAACAATCACCTAGAAAGAAAAATACTGGCCTCCAACCTCCCCTGTAGCCAGTCCAACACACACCTAGGAAAAGTAGCATCTTCCACCCTCTTTTGGTCGATCAATCACCTAGAAAGAGAAATACTAGCCTCCAACCTCCCCTTTTGCCAGCCTCCTACCTCTTCTTTTGGCTGATCCAACACTCACCGAGAAAGAAGAATCTTGGCCTCCAACCTTCGCTGTAGCGATTCCAACACGTGCCGAAGAAAGGTAGCATCTTCCAACATCTTCTTTTGGCTGATCCAAGAATCACCTAGAAAGAAAAATACTGGCCTCCAACCTCCCCTGTAGCCAGTCCAACACACACCTTGGAAAAGTAGCATCTTCCACCTTCTTTTGGTTGATCAATCACCTAGAAAAGGAAATACTGGCCTCCAACCTCCCCTATAGCCAGTCCAACACACGCCTAAGAAAGGTAGCATCTTCCAACATCTTCTTTTGGCTGATCCAACAATCACCTAGAAAGAAAAATACTGGCCTCCAACCTCCCTTGTAGCCAGTCCAACACACACCTTGGAAAAGTAGATTCTTCCACCTTCTTTTGGTTGATCAATTACCTAGAAAAAGAAATACTGGCCTCCAACCTCCCCTATAGCCAGTCCAACACACGCCTAAGAAAGGTAGCATCTTCCAACATCTTCTTTTGGCTGATCCAACAATCACCTAGAAAGAAAAATACTGGCCTCCAACCTCCCCTGTAGCCAGTCCAACACACACCTTGGAAAAGTAGATTCTTCCACCTTCTTTTGGTTGATCAATTACCTAGAAAAAGAAATACTGGCCTCCAACCTCCCCTATAGCCAGTCCAACACACGCCTAAGAAAGATAGCATCTTCCAACATCTTCTTTTGGCTGATCCAACAATCACATAGAAAGAAAAATACTGGCCTCCAACCTCCCCTGTAGCCAGTCCAACACACACCTAGGAAAAGTAGCATCTTCCACCCTCTTTTGGTCGATCAATCACCTAGAAAGAGAAATACTAGCCTCCAACCTCCCCTTTTGCCAGTCGAACACACACCTAAGAAAAGTAGCAGCCTCCTACCTCTTCTTTTGGCTGATCCAACACTCACCGAGAAAGAAGAATCTTGGCCTCCAACCTTCGCTGTAGCGATTCCAACACGTGCCGAAGAAAGGTAGCATCTTCCAACCTCTTTTGGCCGATCCAACAATCACCTAGAAAGGGACATACTGGCCTCCAACCTCCCCTATAGCCAGTCCAACACACACCTAAGTAGCATCTTCCAACCTCTTCTTTTGGCTGATCCAACAATCACCTAGAAAGAAAAATACTGGCCTCCAACCTCCCCTATAGCCAGTCCAACACACGCCTAAGAAAGGTAGCATCTTCCAACATCTTCTTTTGGCTGATCCAACAATCACCTAGAAAGAAAAATACTGGCCTCCAACCTCCCCTGTAGCCAGTCCAACACACACCTTGGAAAAGTAAGCATCTTCCACCTTCTTTTGGTTGATCAATCACCTAGAAAAAGAAATACTGGCCTCCAACCTCCCCTATAGCCAGTCCAACACACGCCTAAGAAAGGTAGCATCTTCCAACATCTTCTTTTGGCTGATCCAACAATCACCTAGACAGAAAAATACTGGCCTCCAACCTCCCCTGTAGCCAGTCCAACACACACCTTGGAAAAGTAGCATCTTCCACCTTCTTTTGGTTGATCAATCACCTAGAAAAAGAAATACTGGCCTCCAACCTCCCCTATAGCCAGTCCAACACACGCCTAAGAAAGGTAGCATCTTCCAACATCTTCTTTTGGCTGATCCAACAATCACCTAGAAAGAAAAATACTGGCCTCCAACCTCCCCTGTAGCCAGTCCAACACACACCTTGGAAAAGTAGATTCTTCCACCTTCTTTTGGTTGATCAATCACCTAGAAAAAGAAATACTGGCCTCCAACCTCCCCTATAGCCAGTCCAACACACACCTTGGAAAAGTAAGCATCTTCCACCTTCTTTTGGTTGATCAATCACCTAGAAAAAGAAATACTGGCCTCCAACCTCCCCTATAGCCAGTCCAACACACGCCTAAGAAAGGTAGCATCTTCCAACATCTTCTTTTGGCTGATCCAACAATCACCTAGAAAGAAAAATACTGGCCTCCAACCTCCCCTGTAGCCAGTCCAACACACACCTTGGAAAAGTAAGCATCTTCCACCTTCTTTTGGTTGATCAATCACCTAGAAAAAGAAATACTGGCCTCCAACCTCCCCTATAGCCAGTCCAACACACGCCTAAGAAAGGTAGCATCTTCCAACATCTTCTTTTGGCTGATCCAACAATCACCTAGACAGAAAAATACTGGCCTCCAACCTCCCCTGTAGCCAGTCCAACACACACCTTGGAAAAGTAGCATCTTCCACCTTCTTTTGGTTGATCAATCACCTAGAAAAAGAAATACTGACCTCCAACCTCCCCTATAGCCAGTCCAACACACGCCTAAGAAAGGTAGCATCTTCCAACATCTTCTTTTGGCTGATCCAACAATCACCTAGAAAGAAAAATACTGGCCTCCAACCTCCCCTGTAGCCAGTCCAACACACACCTTGGAAAAGTAGATTCTTCCACCTTCTTTTGGTTGATCAATCACCTAGAAAAAGAAATACTGGCCTCCAACCTCCCCTATAGCCAGTCCAACACACGCCTAAGAAAGGTAGCATCTTCCAACATCTTCTTTTGGCTGATCCAACAATCACATAGAAAGAAAAATACTGGCCTCCAACCTCCCCTGTAGCCAGTCCAACACACACCTAAGAAAAGTAGCATCTTCCACCCTCTTTTGGTCGATCAATCACCTAGAAAGAAAAAAACTAGCCTCCAACCTCCCCTTTTGCCAGTCGAACACACACCTAAGAAAAGTAGCAGCCTCCTACCTCTTCTTTTGGCTGATCCAACACTCACCGAGAAAGAAGAATCTTGGCCTCCAACCTTCGCTGTAGCGATTCCAACACGTGCCGAAGAAAGGTAGCATCTTCCAACCTCTTTTGGCCGATCCAACAATCACCTAGAAAGAAAAATACTGGCCTCCAACCTCCCCTGTAGCCAGTCCAACACACACCTTGGAAAAGTAGCATCTTCCACCTTCTTTTGGTTGATCAATCACCTAGAAAAAGAAATACTGGCCTCCAACCTCCCCTATAGCCAGTCCAACACACGCCTAGGAAAGGTAGCATCTTCCAACATCTTCTTTTGGCTGATCCAACAATCACCTAGAAAGAAAAATACTGGCCTCCAACCTCCCCTGTAGCCAGTCCAACACACACCTTGGAAAAGTAGATTCTTCCACCTTCTTTTGGTTGATCAATTACCTAGAAAAAGAAATACTGGCCTCCAACCTCCCCTATAGCCAGTCCAACACACGCCTAAGAAAGGTAGCATCTTCCAACATCTTCTTTTGGCTGATCAATCACCTAGAAAGAAAAATACTGGCCTCCAACCTCCCCTGTAGCCAGTCCAACACACACCTTGGAAAAGTAGCATCTTCCACCTTCTTTTGGTTGATCAATCACCTAGAAAAAGAAATACTGGCCTCCAACCTCCCCTTTTGCCAGTCGAACACACACCTAAGAAAAGTAGCAGCCTCCTACCTCTTCTTTTGGCTGATCCAACACTCACCGAGAAAGAAGAATCTTGGCCTCCAACCTTCGCTGTAGCGATTCCAACACGTGCCGAAGAAAGGTGGCACCTTCCAACCTCTTTTGGCCGATCCAACAATCACCTAGAAAGGGACATACTGGCCTCCAACCTCCCCTATAGCCAGTCCAACACACACCTAAGAAAGGTAGCATCTTCCAACATCTTCTTTTGGCTGATCCAAGAATCACCTAGAAAGAAAAATACTGGCCTCCAACCTCCCCTGTAGCCAGTCCAACACACACCTTGGAAAAGTAGCATCTTCCACCTTCTTTTGGTTGATCAATCACCTAGAAAAAGAAATACTGGCCTCCAACCTCCCCTATAGCCAGTCCAACACACGCCTAAGAAAGGTAGCATCTTCCAACATCTTCTTTTGGCTGATCCAACAATCACCTAGAAAGAAAAATACTGGCCTCCAACCTCCCCTGTAGCCAGTCCAACACACACCTAGGAAAAGTAGCATCTTCCACCCTCTTTTGGTCGATCAATCACCTAGAAAGAGAAATACTAGCCTCCAACCTCCTCTTTTGCCAGCCTCCTACCTCTTCTTTTGGCTGATCCAACACTCACCGAGAAAGAAGAATCTTGGCCTCCAACCTTCGCTGTAGCGATTCCAACACGTGCCGAAGAAAGGTAGCATCTTCCAACATCTTCTTTTGGCTGATCCAAGAATCACCTAGAAAGAAAAATACTGGCCTCCAACCTCCCCTGTAGCCAGTCCAACACACACCTTGGAAAAGTAGCATCTTCCACCTTCTTTTGGTTGATCAATCACCTAGAAAAAGAAATACTGGCCTCCAACCTCCCCTATAGCCAGTCCAACACACGCCTAAGAAAGGTAGCATCTTCCAACATCTTCTTTTGGCTGATCCAACAATCACCTAGAAAGAAAAATACTGGCCTCCAACCTCCCCTGTAGCCAGTCCAACACACACCTTGGAAAAGTAGATTCTTCCACCTTCTTTTGGTTGATCAATTACCTAGAAAAAGAAATACTGGCCTCCAACCTCCCCTATAGCCAGTCCAACACACGCCTAAGATAGGTAGCATCTTCCAACATCTTCTTTTGGCTGATCCAACAATCACCTAGAAAGAAAAATACTGGCCTCCAACCTCCCCTGTAGCCAGTCCAACACACACCTTGGAAAAGTAGATTCTTCCACCTTCTTTTGGTTGATCAATTACCTAGAAAAAGAAATACTGGCCTCCAACCTCCCCTATAGCCAGTCCAACACACGCCTAAGAAAGATAGCATCTTCCAACATCTTCTTTTGGCTGATCCAACAATCACATAGAAAGAAAAATACTGGCCTCCAACCTCCCCTGTAGCCAGTCCAACACACACCTAGGAAAAGTAGCATCTTCCACCCTCTTTTGGTCGATCAATCACCTAGAAAGAGAAATACTAGCCTCCAACCTCCCCTTTTGCCAGTCGAACACACACCTAAGAAAAGTAGCAGCCTCCTACCTCTTCTTTTGGCTGATCCAACACTCACCGAGAAAGAAGAATCTTGGCCTCCAACCTTCGCTGTAGCGATTCCAACACGTGCCGAAGAAAGGTAGCATCTTCCAACCTCTTTTGGCCGATCCAACAATCACCTAGAAAGGGACATACTGGCCTCCAACCTCCCCTATAGCCAGTCCAACACACACCTAAGTAGCATCTTCCAACCTCTTCTTTTGGCTGATCCAACAATCACCTAGAAAGAAAAATACTGGCCTCCAACCTCCCCTATAGCCAGTCCAACACACGCCTAAGAAAGGTAGCATCTTCCAACATCTTCTTTTGGCTGATCCAACAATCACCTAGAAAGAAAAATACTGGCCTCCAACCTCCCCTGTAGCCAGTCCAACACACACCTTGGAAAAGTAAGCATCTTCCACCTTCTTTTGGTTGATCAATCACCTAGAAAAAGAAATACTGGCCTCCAACCTCCCCTATAGCCAGTCCAACACACGCCTAAGAAAGGTAGCATCTTCCAACATCTTCTTTTGGCTGATCCAACAATCACCTAGACAGAAAAATACTGGCCTCCAACCTCCCCTGTAGCCAGTCCAACACACACCTTGGAAAAGTAGCATCTTCCACCTTCTTTTGGTTGATCAATCACCTAGAAAAAGAAATACTGGCCTCCAACCTCCCCTATAGCCAGTCCAACACACGCCTAAGAAAGGTAGCATCTTCCAACATCTTCTTTTGGCTGATCCAACAATCACCTAGAAAGAAAAATACTGGCCTCCAACCTCCCCTGTAGCCAGTCCAACACACACCTTGGAAAAGTAGATTCTTCCACCTTCTTTTGGTTGATCAATCACCTAGAAAAAGAAATACTGGCCTCCAACCTCCCCTATAGCCAGTCCAACACACACCTTGGAAAAGTAAGCATCTTCCACCTTCTTTTGGTTGATCAATCACCTAGAAAAAGAAATACTGGCCTCCAACCTCCCCTATAGCCAGTCCAACACACGCCTAAGAAAGGTAGCATCTTCCAACATCTTCTTTTGGCTGATCCAACAATCACCTAGAAAGAAAAATACTGGCCTCCAACCTCCCCTGTAGCCAGTCCAACACACACCTTGGAAAAGTAAGCATCTTCCACCTTCTTTTGGTTGATCAATCACCTAGAAAAAGAAATACTGGCCTCCAACCTCCCCTATAGCCAGTCCAACACACGCCTAAGAAAGGTAGCATCTTCCAACATCTTCTTTTGGCTGATCCAACAATCACCTAGACAGAAAAATACTGGCCTCCAACCTCCCCTGTAGCCAGTCCAACACACACCTTGGAAAAGTAGCATCTTCCACCTTCTTTTGGTTGATCAATCACCTAGAAAAAGAAATACTGGCCTCCAACCTCCCCTATAGCCAGTCCAACACACGCCTAAGAAAGGTAGCATCTTCCAACATCTTCTTTTGGCTGATCCAACAATCACCTAGAAAGAAAAATACTGGCCTCCAACCTCCCCTGTAGCCAGTCCAACACACACCTTGGAAAAGTAGATTCTTCCACCTTCTTTTGGTTGATCAATCACCTAGAAAAAGAAATACTGGCCTCCAACCTCCCCTATAGCCAGTCCAACACACGCCTAAGAAAGGTAGCATCTTCCAACATCTTCTTTTGGCTGATCCAACAATCACCTAGAAAGAAAAATACTGGCCTCCAACCTCCCCTGTAGCCAGTCCAACACACACCTTGGAAAAGTAGATTCTTCCACCTTCTTTTGGTTGATCAATTACCTAGAAAAAGAAATACTGGCCTCCAACCTCCCCTATAGCCAGTCCAACACACACCTAAGAAAAGTAGCAGCCTCCTACCTCTTCTTTTGGCTGATCCAACACTCACCGAGAAAGAAGAATCTTGGCCTCCAACCTTCGCTGTAGCGATTCCAACACGTGCCGAAGAAAGGTGGCACCTTCCAACCTCTTTTGGCCGATCCAACAATCACCTAGAAAGGGACATACTGGCCTCCAACCTCCCCTATAGCCAGTCCAACACACACCTAAGAAAGGTAGCATCTTCCAACATCTTCTTTTGGCTGATCCAAGAATCACCTAGAAAGAAAAATACTGGCCTCCAACCTCCCCTGTAGCCAGTCCAACACACACCTTGGAAAAGTAGCATCTTCCACCTTCTTTTGGTTGATCAATCACCTAGAAAAAGAAATACTGGCCTCCAACCTCCCCTATAGCCAGTCCAACACACGCCTAAGAAAGGTAGCATCTTCCAACATCTTCTTTTGGCTGATTCAACAATCACCTAGAAAGAAAAATACTGGCCTCCAACCTCCCCTGTAGCCAGTCCAACACACACCTTGGAAAAGTAGCATCTTCCACCTTCTTTTGGTTGATCAATCACCTAGAGAAAGAAATACTGGCCTCCAACCTCCCCTATAGCCAGTCCAACACACGCCTAAGAAAGGTAGCATCTTCCAACATCTTCTTTTGGCTGATCCAACAATCACCTAGAAAGAAAAATACTGGCCTCCAACCTCCCCTGTAGCCAGTCCAACACACACCTAGGAAAAGTAGCATCTTCCACCCTCTTTTGGTCGATCAATCACCTAGAAAGAGAAATACTAGCCTCCAACCTCCTCTTTTGCCAGCCTCCTACCTCTTCTTTTGGCTGATCCAACACTCACCGAGAAAGAAGAATCTTGGCCTCCAACCTTCGCTGTAGCGATTCCAACACGTGCCGAAGAAAGGTAGCATCTTCCAACATCTTCTTTTGGCTGATCCAAGAATCACCTAGAAAGAAAAATACTGGCCTCCAACCTCCCCTGTAGCCAGTCCAACACACACCTTGGAAAAGTAGCATCTTCCACCTTCTTTTGGTTGATCAATCACCTAGAAAAAGAAATACTGGCCTCCAACCTCCCCTATAGCCAGTCCAACACACGCCTAAGAAAGGTAGCATCTTCCAACATCTTCTTTTGGCTGATCCAACAATCACCTAGAAAGAAAAATACTGGCCTCCAACCTCCCCTGTAGCCAGTCCAACACACACCTTGGAAAAGTAGATTCTTCCACCTTCTTTTGGTTGATCAATTACCTAGAAAAAGAAATACTGGCCTCCAACCTCCCCTATAGCCAGTCCAACACACGCCTAAGATAGGTAGCATCTTCCAACATCTTCTTTTGGCTGATCCAACAATCACCTAGAAAGAAAAATACTGGCCTCCAACCTCCCCTGTAGCCAGTCCAACACACACCTTGGAAAAGTAGATTCTTCCACCTTCTTTTGGTTGATCAATTACCTAGAAAAAGAAATACTGGCCTCCAACCTCCCCTATAGCCAGTCCAACACACGCCTAAGAAAGATAGCATCTTCCAACATCTTCTTTTGGCTGATCCAACAATCACATAGAAAGAAAAATACTGGCCTCCAACCTCCCCTGTAGCCAGTCCAACACACACCTAGGAAAAGTAGCATCTTCCACCCTCTTTTGGTCGATCAATCACCTAGAAAGAGAAATACTAGCCTCCAACCTCCCCTTTTGCCAGTCGAACACACACCTAAGAAAAGTAGCAGCCTCCTACCTCTTCTTTTGGCTGATCCAACACTCACCGAGAAAGAAGAATCTTGGCCTCCAACCTTCGCTGTAGCGATTCCAACACGTGCCGAAGAAAGGTAGCATCTTCCAACCTCTTTTGGCCGATCCAACAATCACCTAGAAAGGGACATACTGGCCTCCAACCTCCCCTATAGCCAGTCCAACACACACCTAAGTAGCATCTTCCAACCTCTTCTTTTGGCTGATCCAACAATCACCTAGAAAGAAAAATACTGGCCTCCAACCTCCCCTATAGCCAGTCCAACACACGCCTAAGAAAGGTAGCATCTTCCAACATCTTCTTTTGGCTGATCCAACAATCACCTAGAAAGAAAAATACTGGCCTCCAACCTCCCCTGTAGCCAGTCCAACACACACCTTGGAAAAGTAAGCATCTTCCACCTTCTTTTGGTTGATCAATCACCTAGAAAAAGAAATACTGGCCTCCAACCTCCCCTATAGCCAGTCCAACACACGCCTAAGAAAGGTAGCATCTTCCAACATCTTCTTTTGGCTGATCCAACAATCACCTAGACAGAAAAATACTGGCCTCCAACCTCCCCTGTAGCCAGTCCAACACACACCTTGGAAAAGTAGCATCTTCCACCTTCTTTTGGTTGATCAATCACCTAGAAAAAGAAATACTGGCCTCCAACCTCCCCTATAGCCAGTCCAACACACGCCTAAGAAAGGTAGCATCTTCCAACATCTTCTTTTGGCTGATCCAACAATCACCTAGAAAGAAAAATACTGGCCTCCAACCTCCCCTGTAGCCAGTCCAACACACACCTTGGAAAAGTAGATTCTTCCACCTTCTTTTGGTTGATCAATCACCTAGAAAAAGAAATACTGGCCTCCAACCTCCCCTATAGCCAGTCCAACACACACCTTGGAAAAGTAAGCATCTTCCACCTTCTTTTGGTTGATCAATCACCTAGAAAAAGAAATACTGGCCTCCAACCTCCCCTATAGCCAGTCCAACACACGCCTAAGAAAGGTAGCATCTTCCAACATCTTCTTTTGGCTGATCCAACAATCACCTAGAAAGAAAAATACTGGCCTCCAACCTCCCCTGTAGCCAGTCCAACACACACCTTGGAAAAGTAAGCATCTTCCACCTTCTTTTGGTTGATCAATCACCTAGAAAAAGAAATACTGGCCTCCAACCTCCCCTATAGCCAGTCCAACACACGCCTAAGAAAGGTAGCATCTTCCAACATCTTCTTTTGGCTGATCCAACAATCACCTAGACAGAAAAATACTGGCCTCCAACCTCCCCTGTAGCCAGTCCAACACACACCTTGGAAAAGTAGCATCTTCCACCTTCTTTTGGTTGATCAATCACCTAGAAAAAGAAATACTGGCCTCCAACCTCCCCTATAGCCAGTCCAACACACGCCTAAGAAAGGTAGCATCTTCCAACATCTTCTTTTGGCTGATCCAACAATCACCTAGAAAGAAAAATACTGGCCTCCAACCTCCCCTGTAGCCAGTCCAACACACACCTTGGAAAAGTAGATTCTTCCACCTTCTTTTGGTTGATCAATCACCTAGAAAAAGAAATACTGGCCTCCAACCTCCCCTATAGCCAGTCCAACACACGCCTAAGAAAGGTAGCATCTTCCAACATCTTCTTTTGGCTGATCCAACAATCACATAGAAAGAAAAATACTGGCCTCCAACCTCCCCTGTAGCCAGTCCAACACACACCTAAGAAAAGTAGCATCTTCCACCCTCTTTTGGTCGATCAATCACCTAGAAAGAGAAATACTAGCCTCCAACCTCCCCTTTTGCCAGTCGAACACACACCTAAGAAAAGTAGCATCTTCCACCTTCTTTTGGTTGATCAATCACCTAGAAAAAGAAATACTGGCCTCCAACCTCCCCTATAGCCAGTCCAACACACGCCTAGGAAAGGTAGCATCTTCCAACATCTTCTTTTGGCTGATCCAACAATCACCTAGAAAGAAAAATACTGGCCTCCAACCTCCCCTGTAGCCAGTCCAACACACACCTTGGAAAAGTAGATTCTTCCACCTTCTTTTGGTTGATCAATTACCTAGAAAAAGAAATACTGGCCTCCAACCTCCCCTATAGCCAGTCCAACACACGCCTAAGAAAGGTAGCATCTTCCAACATCTTCTTTTGGCTGATCAATCACCTAGAAAGAAAAATACTGGCCTCCAACCTCCCCTGTAGCCAGTCCAACACACACCTTGGAAAAGTAGCATCTTCCACCTTCTTTTGGTTGATCAATCACCTAGAAAAAGAAATACTGGCCTCCAACCTCCCCTTTTGCCAGTCGAACACACACCTAAGAAAAGTAGCAGCCTCCTACCTCTTCTTTTGGCTGATCCAACACTCACCGAGAAAGAAGAATCTTGGCCTCCAACCTTCGCTGTAGCGATTCCAACACGTGCCGAAGAAAGGTGGCACCTTCCAACCTCTTTTGGCCGATCCAACAATCACCTAGAAAGGGACATACTGGCCTCCAACCTCCCCTATAGCCAGTCCAACACACACCTAAGAAAGGTAGCATCTTCCAACATCTTCTTTTGGCTGATCCAAGAATCACCTAGAAAGAAAAATACTGGCCTCCAACCTCCCCTGTAGCCAGTCCAACACACACCTTGGAAAAGTAGCATCTTCCACCTTCTTTTGGTTGATCAATCACCTAGAAAAAGAAATACTGGCCTCCAACCTCCCCTATAGCCAGTCCAACACACGCCTAAGAAAGGTAGCATCTTCCAACATCTTCTTTTGGCTGATTCAACAATCACCTAGAAAGAAAAATACTGGCCTCCAACCTCCCCTGTAGCCAGTCCAACACACACCTTGGAAAAGTAGCATCTTCCACCTTCTTTTGGTTGATCAATCACCTAGAGAAAGAAATACTGGCCTCCAACCTCCCCTATAGCCAGTCCAACACACGCCTAAGAAAGGTAGCATCTTCCAACATCTTCTTTTGGCTGATCCAACAATCACCTAGAAAGAAAAATACTGGCCTCCAACCTCCCCTGTAGCCAGTCCAACACACACCTAGGAAAAGTAGCATCTTCCACCCTCTTTTGGTCGATCAATCACCTAGAAAGAGAAATACTAGCCTCCAACCTCCTCTTTTGCCAGCCTCCTACCTCTTCTTTTGGCTGATCCAACACTCACCGAGAAAGAAGAATCTTGGCCTCCAACCTTCGCTGTAGCGATTCCAACACGTGCCGAAGAAAGGTAGCATCTTCCAACATCTTCTTTTGGCTGATCCAAGAATCACCTAGAAAGAAAAATACTGGCCTCCAACCTCCCCTGTAGCCAGTCCAACACACACCTTGGAAAAGTAGCATCTTCCACCTTCTTTTGGTTGATCAATCACCTAGAAAAAGAAATACTGGCCTCCAACCTCCCCTATAGCCAGTCCAACACACGCCTAAGAAAGGTAGCATCTTCCAACATCTTCTTTTGGCTGATCCAACAATCACCTAGAAAGAAAAATACTGGCCTCCAACCTCCCCTGTAGCCAGTCCAACACACACCTTGGAAAAGTAGATTCTTCCACCTTCTTTTGGTTGATCAATTACCTAGAAAAAGAAATACTGGCCTCCAACCTCCCCTATAGCCAGTCCAACACACGCCTAAGATAGGTAGCATCTTCCAACATCTTCTTTTGGCTGATCCAACAATCACCTAGAAAGAAAAATACTGGCCTCCAACCTCCCCTGTAGCCAGTCCAACACACACCTTGGAAAAGTAGATTCTTCCACCTTCTTTTGGTTGATCAATTACCTAGAAAAAGAAATACTGGCCTCCAACCTCCCCTATAGCCAGTCCAACACACGCCTAAGAAAGATAGCATCTTCCAACATCTTCTTTTGGCTGATCCAACAATCACATAGAAAGAAAAATACTGGCCTCCAACCTCCCCTGTAGCCAGTCCAACACACACCTAGGAAAAGTAGCATCTTCCACCCTCTTTTGGTCGATCAATCACCTAGAAAGAGAAATACTAGCCTCCAACCTCCCCTTTTGCCAGTCGAACACACACCTAAGAAAAGTAGCAGCCTCCTACCTCTTCTTTTGGCTGATCCAACACTCACCGAGAAAGAAGAATCTTGGCCTCCAACCTTCGCTGTAGCGATTCCAACACGTGCCGAAGAAAGGTAGCATCTTCCAACCTCTTTTGGCCGATCCAACAATCACCTAGAAAGGGACATACTGGCCTCCAACCTCCCCTATAGCCAGTCCAACACACACCTAAGTAGCATCTTCCAACCTCTTCTTTTGGCTGATCCAACAATCACCTAGAAAGAAAAATACTGGCCTCCAACCTCCCCTATAGCCAGTCCAACACACGCCTAAGAAAGGTAGCATCTTCCAACATCTTCTTTTGGCTGATCCAACAATCACCTAGAAAGAAAAATACTGGCCTCCAACCTCCCCTGTAGCCAGTCCAACACACACCTTGGAAAAGTAAGCATCTTCCACCTTCTTTTGGTTGATCAATCACCTAGAAAAAGAAATACTGGCCTCCAACCTCCCCTATAGCCAGTCCAACACACGCCTAAGAAAGGTAGCATCTTCCAACATCTTCTTTTGGCTGATCCAACAATCACCTAGACAGAAAAATACTGGCCTCCAACCTCCCCTGTAGCCAGTCCAACACACACCTTGGAAAAGTAGCATCTTCCACCTTCTTTTGGTTGATCAATCACCTAGAAAAAGAAATACTGGCCTCCAACCTCCCCTATAGCCAGTCCAACACACGCCTAAGAAAGGTAGCATCTTCCAACATCTTCTTTTGGCTGATCCAACAATCACCTAGAAAGAAAAATACTGGCCTCCAACCTCCCCTGTAGCCAGTCCAACACACACCTTGGAAAAGTAGATTCTTCCACCTTCTTTTGGTTGATCAATCACCTAGAAAAAGAAATACTGGCCTCCAACCTCCCCTATAGCCAGTCCAACACACACCTTGGAAAAGTAAGCATCTTCCACCTTCTTTTGGTTGATCAATCACCTAGAAAAAGAAATACTGGCCTCCAACCTCCCCTATAGCCAGTCCAACACACGCCTAAGAAAGGTAGCATCTTCCAACATCTTCTTTTGGCTGATCCAACAATCACCTAGAAAGAAAAATACTGGCCTCCAACCTCCCCTGTAGCCAGTCCAACACACACCTTGGAAAAGTAAGCATCTTCCACCTTCTTTTGGTTGATCAATCACCTAGAAAAAGAAATACTGGCCTCCAACCTCCCCTATAGCCAGTCCAACACACGCCTAAGAAAGGTAGCATCTTCCAACATCTTCTTTTGGCTGATCCAACAATCACCTAGACAGAAAAATACTGGCCTCCAACCTCCCCTGTAGCCAGTCCAACACACACCTTGGAAAAGTAGCATCTTCCACCTTCTTTTGGTTGATCAATCACCTAGAAAAAGAAATACTGGCCTCCAACCTCCCCTATAGCCAGTCCAACACACGCCTAAGAAAGGTAGCATCTTCCAACATCTTCTTTTGGCTGATCCAACAATCACCTAGAAAGAAAAATACTGGCCTCCAACCTCCCCTGTAGCCAGTCCAACACACACCTTGGAAAAGTAGATTCTTCCACCTTCTTTTGGTTGATCAATCACCTAGAAAAAGAAATACTGGCCTCCAACCTCCCCTATAGCCAGTCCAACACACGCCTAAGAAAGGTAGCATCTTCCAACATCTTCTTTTGGCTGATCCAACAATCACATAGAAAGAAAAATACTGGCCTCCAACCTCCCCTGTAGCCAGTCCAACACACACCTAAGAAAAGTAGCATCTTCCACCCTCTTTTGGTCGATCAATCACCTAGAAAGAGAAATACTAGCCTCCAACCTCCCCTTTTGCCAGTCGAACACACACCTAAGAAAAGTAGCAGCCTCCTACCTCTTCTTTTGGCTGATCCAACACTCACCGAGAAAGAAGAATCTTGGCCTCCAACCTTCGCTGTAGCGATTCCAACACGTGCCGAAGAAAGGTAGCATCTTCCAACCTCTTTTGGCCGATCCAACAATCACCTAGAAAGGGACATACTGGCCTCCAACCTCCCCTATAGCCAGTCCAACACACACCTAAAAAAGGTAGCATCTTCCAACATCTTCTTTTGGCTGATCCAACAATCACCTAGAAAGAAAAATACTGGCCTCCAACCTCCCCTGTAGCCAGTCCAACACACACCTTGGAAAAGTAGATTCTTCCACCTTCTTTTGGTTGATCAATTACCTAGAAAAAGAAATACTGGCCTCCAACCTCCCCTATAGCCAGTCCAACACACACCTAAGAAAAGTAGCAGCCTCCTACCTCTTCTTTTGGCTGATCCAACACTCACCGAGAAAGAAGAATCTTGGCCTCCAACCTTCGCTGTAGCGATTCCAACACGTGCCGAAGAAAGGTGGCACCTTCCAACCTCTTTTGGCCGATCCAACAATCACCTAGAAAGGGACATACTGGCCTCCAACCTCCCCTATAGCCAGTCCAACACACACCTAAGAAAGGTAGCATCTTCCAACATCTTCTTTTGGCTGATCCAAGAATCACCTAGAAAGAAAAATACTGGCCTCCAACCTCCCCTGTAGCCAGTCCAACACACACCTTGGAAAAGTAGCATCTTCCACCTTCTTTTGGTTGATCAATCACCTAGAAAAAGAAATACTGGCCTCCAACCTCCCCTATAGCCAGTCCAACACACGCCTAAGAAAGGTAGCATCTTCCAACATCTTCTTTTGGCTGATTCAACAATCACCTAGAAAGAAAAATACTGGCCTCCAACCTCCCCTGTAGCCAGTCCAACACACACCTTGGAAAAGTAGCATCTTCCACCTTCTTTTGGTTGATCAATCACCTAGAGAAAGAAATACTGGCCTCCAACCTCCCCTATAGCCAGTCCAACACACGCCTAAGAAAGGTAGCATCTTCCAACATCTTCTTTTGGCTGATCCAACAATCACCTAGAAAGAAAAATACTGGCCTCCAACCTCCCCTGTAGCCAGTCCAACACACACCTAGGAAAAGTAGCATCTTCCACCCTCTTTTGGTCGATCAATCACCTAGAAAGAGAAATACTAGCCTCCAACCTCCTCTTTTGCCAGCCTCCTACCTCTTCTTTTGGCTGATCCAACACTCACCGAGAAAGAAGAATCTTGGCCTCCAACCTTCGCTGTAGCGATTCCAACACGTGCCGAAGAAAGGTAGCATCTTCCAACATCTTCTTTTGGCTGATCCAAGAATCACCTAGAAAGAAAAATACTGGCCTCCAACCTCCCCTGTAGCCAGTCCAACACACACCTTGGAAAAGTAGCATCTTCCACCTTCTTTTGGTTGATCAATCACCTAGAAAAAGAAATACTGGCCTCCAACCTCCCCTATAGCCAGTCCAACACACGCCTAAGAAAGGTAGCATCTTCCAACATCTTCTTTTGGCTGATCCAACAATCACCTAGAAAGAAAAATACTGGCCTCCAACCTCCCCTGTAGCCAGTCCAACACACACCTTGGAAAAGTAGATTCTTCCACCTTCTTTTGGTTGATCAATTACCTAGAAAAAGAAATACTGGCCTCCAACCTCCCCTATAGCCAGTCCAACACACGCCTAAGATAGGTAGCATCTTCCAACATCTTCTTTTGGCTGATCCAACAATCACCTAGAAAGAAAAATACTGGCCTCCAACCTCCCCTGTAGCCAGTCCAACACACACCTTGGAAAAGTAGATTCTTCCACCTTCTTTTGGTTGATCAATTACCTAGAAAAAGAAATACTGGCCTCCAACCTCCCCTATAGCCAGTCCAACACACGCCTAAGAAAGATAGCATCTTCCAACATCTTCTTTTGGCTGATCCAACAATCACATAGAAAGAAAAATACTGGCCTCCAACCTCCCCTGTAGCCAGTCCAACACACACCTAGGAAAAGTAGCATCTTCCACCCTCTTTTGGTCGATCAATCACCTAGAAAGAGAAATACTAGCCTCCAACCTCCCCTTTTGCCAGTCGAACACACACCTAAGAAAAGTAGCAGCCTCCTACCTCTTCTTTTGGCTGATCCAACACTCACCGAGAAAGAAGAATCTTGGCCTCCAACCTTCGCTGTAGCGATTCCAACACGTGCCGAAGAAAGGTAGCATCTTCCAACCTCTTTTGGCCGATCCAACAATCACCTAGAAAGGGACATACTGGCCTCCAACCTCCCCTATAGCCAGTCCAACACACACCTAAGTAGCATCTTCCAACCTCTTCTTTTGGCTGATCCAACAATCACCTAGAAAGAAAAATACTGGCCTCCAACCTCCCCTATAGCCAGTCCAACACACGCCTAAGAAAGGTAGCATCTTCCAACATCTTCTTTTGGCTGATCCAACAATCACCTAGAAAGAAAAATACTGGCCTCCAACCTCCCCTGTAGCCAGTCCAACACACACCTTGGAAAAGTAAGCATCTTCCACCTTCTTTTGGTTGATCAATCACCTAGAAAAAGAAATACTGGCCTCCAACCTCCCCTATAGCCAGTCCAACACACGCCTAAGAAAGGTAGCATCTTCCAACATCTTCTTTTGGCTGATCCAACAATCACCTAGACAGAAAAATACTGGCCTCCAACCTCCCCTGTAGCCAGTCCAACACACACCTTGGAAAAGTAGCATCTTCCACCTTCTTTTGGTTGATCAATCACCTAGAAAAAGAAATACTGGCCTCCAACCTCCCCTATAGCCAGTCCAACACACGCCTAAGAAAGGTAGCATCTTCCAACATCTTCTTTTGGCTGATCCAACAATCACCTAGAAAGAAAAATACTGGCCTCCAACCTCCCCTGTAGCCAGTCCAACACACACCTTGGAAAAGTAGATTCTTCCACCTTCTTTTGGTTGATCAATCACCTAGAAAAAGAAATACTGGCCTCCAACCTCCCCTATAGCCAGTCCAACACACACCTTGGAAAAGTAAGCATCTTCCACCTTCTTTTGGTTGATCAATCACCTAGAAAAAGAAATACTGGCCTCCAACCTCCCCTATAGCCAGTCCAACACACGCCTAAGAAAGGTAGCATCTTCCAACATCTTCTTTTGGCTGATCCAACAATCACCTAGAAAGAAAAATACTGGCCTCCAACCTCCCCTGTAGCCAGTCCAACACACACCTTGGAAAAGTAAGCATCTTCCACCTTCTTTTGGTTGATCAATCACCTAGAAAAAGAAATACTGGCCTCCAACCTCCCCTATAGCCAGTCCAACACACGCCTAAGAAAGGTAGCATCTTCCAACATCTTCTTTTGGCTGATCCAACAATCACCTAGACAGAAAAATACTGGCCTCCAACCTCCCCTGTAGCCAGTCCAACACACACCTTGGAAAAGTAGCATCTTCCACCTTCTTTTGGTTGATCAATCACCTAGAAAAAGAAATACTGGCCTCCAACCTCCCCTATAGCCAGTCCAACACACGCCTAAGAAAGGTAGCATCTTCCAACATCTTCTTTTGGCTGATCCAACAATCACCTAGAAAGAAAAATACTGGCCTCCAACCTCCCCTGTAGCCAGTCCAACACACACCTTGGAAAAGTAGATTCTTCCACCTTCTTTTGGTTGATCAATCACCTAGAAAAAGAAATACTGGCCTCCAACCTCCCCTATAGCCAGTCCAACACACGCCTAAGAAAGGTAGCATCTTCCAACATCTTCTTTTGGCTGATCCAACAATCACATAGAAAGAAAAATACTGGCCTCCAACCTCCCCTGTAGCCAGTCCAACACACACCTAAGAAAAGTAGCATCTTCCACCCTCTTTTGGTCGATCAATCACCTAGAAAGAGAAATACTAGCCTCCAACCTCCCCTTTTGCCAGTCGAACACACACCTAAGAAAAGTAGCAGCCTCCTACCTCTTCTTTTGGCTGATCCAACACTCACCGAGAAAGAAGAATCTTGGCCTCCAACCTTCGCTGTAGCGATTCCAACACGTGCCGAAGAAAGGTAGCATCTTCCAACCTCTTTTGGCCGATCCAACAATCACCTAGAAAGGGACATACTGGCCTCCAACCTCCCCTATAGCCAGTCCAACACACACCTAAAAAAGGTAGCATCTTCCAACATCTTCTTTTGGCTGATCCAACAATCACCTAGAAAGAAAAATACTGGCCTCCAACCTCCCCTGTAGCCAGTCCAACACACACCTTGGAAAAGTAGATTCTTCCACCTTCTTTTGGTTGATCAATTACCTAGAAAAAGAAATACTGGCCTCCAACCTCCCCTATAGCCAGTCCAACACACACCTAAGAAAAGTAGCAGCCTCCTACCTCTTCTTTTGGCTGATCCAACACTCACCGAGAAAGAAGAATCTTGGCCTCCAACCTTCGCTGTAGCGATTCCAACACGTGCCGAAGAAAGGTGGCACCTTCCAACCTCTTTTGGCCGATCCAACAATCACCTAGAAAGGGACATACTGGCCTCCAACCTCCCCTATAGCCAGTCCAACACACACCTAAGAAAGGTAGCATCTTCCAACATCTTCTTTTGGCTGATCCAAGAATCACCTAGAAAGAAAAATACTGGCCTCCAACCTCCCCTGTAGCCAGTCCAACACACACCTTGGAAAAGTAGCATCTTCCACCTTCTTTTGGTTGATCAATCACCTAGAAAAAGAAATACTGGCCTCCAACCTCCCCTATAGCCAGTCCAACACACGCCTAAGAAAGGTAGCATCTTCCAACATCTTCTTTTGGCTGATTCAACAATCACCTAGAAAGAAAAATACTGGCCTCCAACCTCCCCTGTAGCCAGTCCAACACACACCTTGGAAAAGTAGCATCTTCCACCTTCTTTTGGTTGATCAATCACCTAGAGAAAGAAATACTGGCCTCCAACCTCCCCTATAGCCAGTCCAACACACGCCTAAGAAAGGTAGCATCTTCCAACATCTTCTTTTGGCTGATCCAACAATCACCTAGAAAGAAAAATACTGGCCTCCAACCTCCCCTGTAGCCAGTCCAACACACACCTAGGAAAAGTAGCATCTTCCACCCTCTTTTGGTCGATCAATCACCTAGAAAGAGAAATACTAGCCTCCAACCTCCTCTTTTGCCAGCCTCCTACCTCTTCTTTTGGCTGATCCAACACTCACCGAGAAAGAAGAATCTTGGCCTCCAACCTTCGCTGTAGCGATTCCAACACGTGCCGAAGAAAGGTAGCATCTTCCAACATCTTCTTTTGGCTGATCCAAGAATCACCTAGAAAGAAAAATACTGGCCTCCAACCTCCCCTGTAGCCAGTCCAACACACACCTTGGAAAAGTAGCATCTTCCACCTTCTTTTGGTTGATCAATCACCTAGAAAAAGAAATACTGGCCTCCAACCTCCCCTATAGCCAGTCCAACACACGCCTAAGAAAGGTAGCATCTTCCAACATCTTCTTTTGGCTGATCCAACAATCACCTAGAAAGAAAAATACTGGCCTCCAACCTCCCCTGTAGCCAGTCCAACACACACCTTGGAAAAGTAGATTCTTCCACCTTCTTTTGGTTGATCAATTACCTAGAAAAAGAAATACTGGCCTCCAACCTCCCCTATAGCCAGTCCAACACACGCCTAAGATAGGTAGCATCTTCCAACATCTTCTTTTGGCTGATCCAACAATCACCTAGAAAGAAAAATACTGGCCTCCAACCTCCCCTGTAGCCAGTCCAACACACACCTTGGAAAAGTAGATTCTTCCACCTTCTTTTGGTTGATCAATTACCTAGAAAAAGAAATACTGGCCTCCAACCTCCCCTATAGCCAGTCCAACACACGCCTAAGAAAGATAGCATCTTCCAACATCTTCTTTTGGCTGATCCAACAATCACATAGAAAGAAAAATACTGGCCTCCAACCTCCCCTGTAGCCAGTCCAACACACACCTAGGAAAAGTAGCATCTTCCACCCTCTTTTGGTCGATCAATCACCTAGAAAGAGAAATACTAGCCTCCAACCTCCCCTTTTGCCAGTCGAACACACACCTAAGAAAAGTAGCAGCCTCCTACCTCTTCTTTTGGCTGATCCAACACTCACCGAGAAAGAAGAATCTTGGCCTCCAACCTTCGCTGTAGCGATTCCAACACGTGCCGAAGAAAGGTAGCATCTTCCAACCTCTTTTGGCCGATCCAACAATCACCTAGAAAGGGACATACTGGCCTCCAACCTCCCCTATAGCCAGTCCAACACACACCTAAGTAGCATCTTCCAACCTCTTCTTTTGGCTGATCCAACAATCACCTAGAAAGAAAAATACTGGCCTCCAACCTCCCCTATAGCCAGTCCAACACACGCCTAAGAAAGGTAGCATCTTCCAACATCTTCTTTTGGCTGATCCAACAATCACCTAGAAAGAAAAATACTGGCCTCCAACCTCCCCTGTAGCCAGTCCAACACACACCTTGGAAAAGTAAGCATCTTCCACCTTCTTTTGGTTGATCAATCACCTAGAAAAAGAAATACTGGCCTCCAACCTCCCCTATAGCCAGTCCAACACACGCCTAAGAAAGGTAGCATCTTCCAACATCTTCTTTTGGCTGATCCAACAATCACCTAGACAGAAAAATACTGGCCTCCAACCTCCCCTGTAGCCAGTCCAACACACACCTTGGAAAAGTAGCATCTTCCACCTTCTTTTGGTTGATCAATCACCTAGAAAAAGAAATACTGGCCTCCAACCTCCCCTATAGCCAGTCCAACACACGCCTAAGAAAGGTAGCATCTTCCAACATCTTCTTTTGGCTGATCCAACAATCACCTAGAAAGAAAAATACTGGCCTCCAACCTCCCCTGTAGCCAGTCCAACACACACCTTGGAAAAGTAGATTCTTCCACCTTCTTTTGGTTGATCAATCACCTAGAAAAAGAAATACTGGCCTCCAACCTCCCCTATAGCCAGTCCAACACACACCTTGGAAAAGTAAGCATCTTCCACCTTCTTTTGGTTGATCAATCACCTAGAAAAAGAAATACTGGCCTCCAACCTCCCCTATAGCCAGTCCAACACACGCCTAAGAAAGGTAGCATCTTCCAACATCTTCTTTTGGCTGATCCAACAATCACCTAGAAAGAAAAATACTGGCCTCCAACCTCCCCTGTAGCCAGTCCAACACACACCTTGGAAAAGTAAGCATCTTCCACCTTCTTTTGGTTGATCAATCACCTAGAAAAAGAAATACTGGCCTCCAACCTCCCCTATAGCCAGTCCAACACACGCCTAAGAAAGGTAGCATCTTCCAACATCTTCTTTTGGCTGATCCAACAATCACCTAGACAGAAAAATACTGGCCTCCAACCTCCCCTGTAGCCAGTCCAACACACACCTTGGAAAAGTAGCATCTTCCACCTTCTTTTGGTTGATCAATCACCTAGAAAAAGAAATACTGGCCTCCAACCTCCCCTATAGCCAGTCCAACACACGCCTAAGAAAGGTAGCATCTTCCAACATCTTCTTTTGGCTGATCCAACAATCACCTAGAAAGAAAAATACTGGCCTCCAACCTCCCCTGTAGCCAGTCCAACACACACCTTGGAAAAGTAGATTCTTCCACCTTCTTTTGGTTGATCAATCACCTAGAAAAAGAAATACTGGCCTCCAACCTCCCCTATAGCCAGTCCAACACACGCCTAAGAAAGGTAGCATCTTCCAACATCTTCTTTTGGCTGATCCAACAATCACATAGAAAGAAAAATACTGGCCTCCAACCTCCCCTGTAGCCAGTCCAACACACACCTAAGAAAAGTAGCATCTTCCACCCTCTTTTGGTCGATCAATCACCTAGAAAGAGAAATACTAGCCTCCAACCTCCCCTTTTGCCAGTCGAACACACACCTAAGAAAAGTAGCATCTTCCACCTTCTTTTGGTTGATCAATCACCTAGAAAAAGAAATACTGGCCTCCAACCTCCCCTATAGCCAGTCCAACACACGCCTAGGAAAGGTAGCATCTTCCAACATCTTCTTTTGGCTGATCCAACAATCACCTAGAAAGAAAAATACTGGCCTCCAACCTCCCCTGTAGCCAGTCCAACACACACCTTGGAAAAGTAGATTCTTCCACCTTCTTTTGGTTGATCAATTACCTAGAAAAAGAAATACTGGCCTCCAACCTCCCCTATAGCCAGTCCAACACACGCCTAAGAAAGGTAGCATCTTCCAACATCTTCTTTTGGCTGATCAATCACCTAGAAAGAAAAATACTGGCCTCCAACCTCCCCTGTAGCCAGTCCAACACACACCTTGGAAAAGTAGCATCTTCCACCTTCTTTTGGTTGATCAATCACCTAGAAAAAGAAATACTGGCCTCCAACCTCCCCTTTTGCCAGTCGAACACACACCTAAGAAAAGTAGCAGCCTCCTACCTCTTCTTTTGGCTGATCCAACACTCACCGAGAAAGAAGAATCTTGGCCTCCAACCTTCGCTGTAGCGATTCCAACACGTGCCGAAGAAAGGTGGCACCTTCCAACCTCTTTTGGCCGATCCAACAATCACCTAGAAAGGGACATACTGGCCTCCAACCTCCCCTATAGCCAGTCCAACACACACCTAAGAAAGGTAGCATCTTCCAACATCTTCTTTTGGCTGATCCAAGAATCACCTAGAAAGAAAAATACTGGCCTCCAACCTCCCCTGTAGCCAGTCCAACACACACCTTGGAAAAGTAGCATCTTCCACCTTCTTTTGGTTGATCAATCACCTAGAAAAAGAAATACTGGCCTCCAACCTCCCCTATAGCCAGTCCAACACACGCCTAAGAAAGGTAGCATCTTCCAACA